>NW_015150713.1:763538-769480 GCF_000732505.1 Cyprinodon variegatus
TTTTTTTAGTCAAGCATTCACCTTTCCACGGTGGCGACCAGTAAGCAGGATGAGGACCGTTCCAGGTGTGATGGAGGCCCGCAGCTTCCTCTTGTGCTGGCTGAAGGGCTTCTTCCCATGGCTCTTCAGTTTGCGAGGTACATCCTCTGTAGGATAGTAGCGGGGCTACAGAAACAGAAGGTATTCATTTGTCTGGTTAAGGTGCTTTAAAACATTTCTAATACCAAAATGCAAACAATGCAATACTGATTTACTAAGGTTTGTAACAGAAGGGCTTAACTCCTTCAGGTTGGGTCAGGTCTGCACCTAGTATATTAGTAATACCCATTTTAAACCCACACACTCTTATTGGTCCCAACCTCCAATTGGAAGCAAAATTTTCCTTTATAAAAATATTATACGAGGTTATTAAAAATCGATCGAGTTCTCTGTTAAGTAAAATCAGTATGTTAATTCCTAAAAACACTGAAATACATTTATTTTTAGAACATATCTTGTTGCGGATCACATTTATTATGGCAAACATTAGCATGGTAGTTTTTTAAGTAGTAACTGTATCAAAACAGCTAAAAGAAAAACCTTTTTTAGAGTTTAATAAATCAGAAGCTAGATTTAGTGCAAGAGAGCTTTCATCATCCTTGGACCTGGAATTGAATTAAAATTCAATTCATCCATTCTCAATGGTGCCTTTGCATCCATAACCATGTCAAAAGACACCATGTTAGACTGAACAGTGCATATTTACCACTAACACAAGAACACCTGAATGACTTAACAGTCAAAGCAGAAGATTTAACTACTATTGGTGCAAGTGGCATCCTTCTTGCACATTAATGATGAGTTTGGTGGCTGCCTAAAAGAACTGACATTTGTCCCAACAAGAAAATATAATTTTGTAGTTTTATAATATTACCAATAAGAGGTTGAAACTAAATGAGTATTTCCCACAAGCACAATAGCTACTAGCAAATAGTATCAAGCTACTAATAACCAGCTGGTCACAGGTTGTATTCTGATAAAGCCAAATACAAGCTAATAGCTTAGAAAACATGCAATCATGAAAAGAACAAATCCAGTCAAACATAATAGGAAGGATTTAAACTGGATTCAATTTCAAATATGTTCATACTCTAATGTGCTATGAGTTGATACTAGGCCCTTCCTAAGGTTTAGAGGCAGACAAAATAAATTTTTGGCTGATATTTGCGTTTATTCCGTTGCATAAGTTGGACCAACACCCAAATGCATTCTTCGAAGTATTAATGTATTTACCAGCCATGGCTTGAGATCACATATGGTGCACTCATCTCCAAATAATACCTTCTCTATATGCACTGTATTTAAAATTTTAATATTTGTGATGGGTTAGACAGGTGTCAAAATGATTAGTGTTGACCTTACAAATATATATATAAAAAAAAAATCATTTTGACCATATATCCATCCCATGCAGCTGAAAAAAAAAAAAGATTTATTCTATAACTCACCATCTTGCGCAGCTTAACAACACGGGTGCCTCCATTCTTGTCTCCTCCAACAGTCTTAACAACTGTGGCCTTGGGTTTTGTTTTGATCTTTTTCTCAATCTAAAATAAGAACACATCAGGATTAAGAAATCGAACTAAATCAAATGAGCTGCATTCAGAACATTTTAACATTAACATGGGCTGTGGTGCACCTGGCCTCACCTTGGTCTCGGTGGTCTTAGTCTTCCTCTTGTACATTGCCCGGCGGGCGTACATAGCAGAACGGGAGTAACGGCCGATCCCCCGGGCCAGAGCCGGGTTCCGGCTCCCGTGCTTCTTCTTGGCAGACTTCTTCTTGTCTCCCTCTGCCATCTGACGTAAGCAAAAAAAAAAAAAAGGGATTTATTCAAATCAATTTATGAAAGTGATCTGACTGGTACATCTTAAAGTAAATTCAACAGGACAGTCAATGCATTAGCAAGAGAGTTTATGCATTTATGGAGCCATGAGGCTAGTATATTTTCCTACTGCTTTCAAATTTGAATACAATTCCTAGTTATATATGGCACACCATTATAACTCAAACTTAAACTCCCTCCAAACAAAGATACAGGAAAAAACCCTTAAAGATACAGATTTGTTTATTAACGGAGGCGACAATGCAAACAGCAGCATGACATGTAGCATGACTACAGGTTAGCAATACGTCTGCCTCATACGCTATTTCTATGTGGATTTGTCTTATGAATAAAGACAACCCCAAATAACAACTCACTAGATATGAAATTTAAAAGGTAAAGGAGGGATACATGTTTATTACAATAACGTCGCTTACGTTTAAGACTAGATTCAGGCTAGCCGGCGGCCTAGCAGGGTCGGTATATAAAACGTTCCTATTTACGGAACCCTAATTCATAAATCAAGGAAATAATGGTCCGGGTCAAACCATATTAGTACAGAGTTTCGATGCATGTTATTACGAAGTTATAGTTTTTATTCTTTAAGACCGATGACAACAGATTTTTGTCCAACAGTAACACGAAGGCTAGGGTGTCTTACCTTAGCTATGAAAAAAAGATCGACATCCGGGGATGTGACGTTTATAAGGACGCTGCGTGATTACGTCAACGTCGTTCTTCACAGACGTGATGGTCCTTGTAGTCCTTAGAGAAAATAAGGTTTGTATACCAAATGCAATTCAATGTATATACGGTATTTTTACACATTACATTTATGGACATAATGCTTACAATAAACTTTAACTAAACTCCTGTTTTCAGAGTGAAAACGCCAAAGACTAACTTTTTTTTTAAATCAAATCTAGCTCTAATAAATATTACTATCTCTGTCATCCCTCCAAAATTAAAAGTTGCAATAAGAAAAGGTTTTTATCTAGCACATTAGTGCTGTACATAAGAAAAGAAGCACAAAAGGAAATGTACATTGCAATTCCATGAAAGAAGTTAAATGATTAATTAAAACTGATAACCAAGAAGATTGAAAATTAATCATTTAGATTATAAGCTCTTAGTCATTAGTTTTGAGATAGCTGAAAACAAAATTAAATGCAAGTTGGTCTACCAGTATAACTAATATTGTTTAGATAGCACTGTCAAAGCAAAGAGGTTTTTAATCTCACTTAACTTCACTTTTGCAGTTTTCTTGGAATTAGTTCCAGATTAGTAATTTGTTACCAGATTTGAAAAGCATTTTCTAATTGTGCATTTTAAATTGAATTATTAGAGGAATTTTATTAATTAATCCGTTATTAAATACTGGAATCTGAAAATGTATTTTCAACTCCTATATCTAAATTGAAAAACCTGATTCCTACATCTGATTATACATACCTTTCCTAATCACACTTTAAAAAAAGTAATTCCTTATTCCATTCCCTTTTCCTTTTTTAAATTGCATTTTTTTTTTTTTTTTGCCTTACCATTGACCTTCTCTGTGACCCTTCTGGTCCCAGAGCACACTGGAAACCACTTCTGTCATTGGTTAGACTGCCACACTTGGTCTTCAAAATGACATATTAGGAAGCTGGTTACATCTGAGGAGCAACTGTGATTGATTTAACTGGTTTTCAGTATGTCAGGGACCAGAGCAGTCATGGAAATGGTCCAATACCAGAATAGTGGTTTTTCAACAGTCTGCATTAAGTCATTGAAGACCTTGAAAAAAGCAGTCTCTGTACTGTGGTGAGCAAAGAATCCAGACTGGAAGACATTAAAGCAGATGGTCACTGACAAAATGTTATCATATAGGTTCATGTGTAGGGTAGGTGGTTATTACTTTTTTTCAACTTGGCTCCCAGTTCTTTTAAATTTCTTCCTCAAAATTACAAATGTAACGGATGATTTTCAGTGCCACTCTTAAATATATTTTTTATTTTTTTATTTTATTTCATTTCTTAATAAGTCATTAGAGCCAGGTATGCTGGGTCCTCTTCTTGTTGACTCACAAACGCCATAAGCGTTAAAGAGAGAATTGTAGGGCTTCAGGTCTTGTTTTTAGTTATTTAGACTTTCGCGGATATGTGGTTAGTAATCAGGAAACAAGATATAGATGTAGGACACACATTCCCTGTTACTCAGAGGATCTGACATTGTTCACATTAAAGTCATTAAAGACATTTTTTTCCCCTCTTTCTCAAACATGTTAAAAACACCTCCGTCTGAAAGATTTGACTGTATTGTCTCCATAAAGGGCCTTAAGATGACATGTGTTGTGAATTGATGCTATATAAATAAACTGAATTAAAACTGAATTGAATTAATACTTTTTTTTAGATCCTTTGACAAAGAAGTATAAACATTTATTTTTTAAATAAAGTTCATTCCTCTGTTAGAACACCAAACCATGAGATGAAAGTGATGAAGAGCAATTGAAGGCAAATCCTTTATTGTATTACCAAACTACATGTTAACAAGCTAAACATATACTTTAGGCACATAAAGGCTCCCAAACCTCTGTGCATTGAGCACAGATGCGTAGTCACAGTCATTTATTTATTTAATTCTCGCTTAAAAGGCATTAGGCTTAAAAATGTTGCAGAAATCAACTTGTGGAGAATCAGATAAATGTTGCATTAGTTATGCATATTTGTCCTGAACTAGGATGCTATTCATTATTAAACATCTGAGAACATTTTCTCTGAGTGTGTATTTTATCTCATGATGGTGAACAGTCTTTGTGTTTGGATTCGATTTCACAGGAATTCCTCCTCTTCCTCCTTTAGCACTTTTCCAGGATGATGGCAATGCCCTGACCTCCACCGATACAAGCAGAGCCCACAGCATACTTTCCTCCTCTTCGCCTGTTTGAAACAATTGTTGTCATGAAAAGAGAATCTTAGGGCGTAGACGTTTAGTTAATTAATAGTGTACCTGAGTTCGTGCACCAGGTGAGTGGTGATGCGCGCTCCAGAGGCACCGAGAGGATGTCCGATGGCAATAGCTCCGCCGTTGACGTTTGATTTTTCTGGATCCAGTCCAAGAGCCTTGGCCACAGACAAATACTGAGGAGCAAAAGCTTCATTCACCTGTGGAGAGAGACAGACACAGACACATTGCCAAAAGCTAATGTACTAAACATGAAAGGCAGTATTAATCCTCATATCAGATCTTAAATCAGATGGATATCTGATCCATGCATGTTCAGAAACAGTTATTCAGTTTGGGTAAAAAATATACTCAAATATGGATAAGTAAATTCACACTTTAACTGGAAAAACTTTTTATCATTATCCCTATTATTAATACTTATTATAACTCTTTTTTGAACCAGGATTTAACCTCTATGATATTCCACGCCACAACACAGGAGGGATAAACATGAACTAGCTGTTGGTCTAGATACGGCCGAGGTGGTGAGGAACTGGGAGAAAGTTTGTGCGACAACGGAGGGACATGAGGAACATGTCTGGAAACTGTCTGCGCTTCTAAGTCTATCAGTTAACTGCGACACACAAGCAGACGACCTGGTTTCTGAGCATAAAACAGCCTTTAGTCTTCTCTAATAAAGGTTCACATGTCTGAAGCATGCTTTAAGATGAATCTTTGACCTTTTCTATTCCTAAACAGCCTCTGTCCTATTCTCTTCTCTTCAGGTTTTCTCCAGGATTTAGATCTGAACATGGGCTGCCATTAAAGCAACTTGATTTTCTATCTGCTGAAGGAAATGTTTTGCCCCCAATGACAACTTATGTTTAGCTTTCTGTTAGAGGCCCACAGATTTTTACAAATATGGCTCAGTATTTCAGAGTTCATGATGCCATTCACTCTAATAAGTTTCCCATGGGCTTTAAAAGAGAGATTAAGGGAAAAATTTGGTCCAATGGGGTTGTTTTTAGATGCTGTATTATTATTAATCCTTACATCCTAAATTCACAGAGCAATCATTGTGTGTATAAACATACAGGAAAGTGAAAAATCTAATTTTTCTTTGTAACAAACCTCAACCAGATCCATGTCT
>NW_015150713.1:769490-792671 GCF_000732505.1 Cyprinodon variegatus
GCCAGCCTTTTTAAGAGCTTCTGTAATGGCTGGAACAGGGCCTTATGTGAAAAAAAAGAAAAAAAAAATTAAACTGTTAAACATTTTGAGGTTTTGTTTACTCATTTCATTTATTTCAACTAAATTAAACTGTATCTCTGTTGTAACTAACCGATTCCCATTATGCTCGGGTCACAGCCTGATACGTGATAGGAAACAATTCTGGCCAGTGGGGTGAGCTTATGTTCCTTCAGGGCTTCTTCACTGCTGATCACCAGGGCAGCAGCACCATCAGAGACACCCTGGAGATAAAGAAGAGACTCAGATTAAAAGGATATTAAGATAATTCTCATCATTAAAGTTTAAATGTGGCATATTTACTGGGACAGAAAAACAGTAAAAAGACTTAATGCAACATTAATGCAAACTTCTGCAAAGGGATAATTGTACTTCTTTATTCATTTTTCTTATGTGGTAGTGTGTGGTCAGTTGCGAAATGAATAATTCAATGTTTGTTGCTTAAAAAATCAAACAGTGATTTTTGAAGTTTACATAATTTCCCTTTTCAAATAAGGTAAAGTCCCATTTTTTTTCCAAGTCAGTGATGAAGAAAAAACAGAAAAAGAAGAAAGAAAAGTGAGCAGAAAGCACGCAGCTCACCGAAGCGTTGGCAGCGGTGACGGTTCCTCCCTTCTTGAAGACAGTGGGCAGCTTGGCCATTTGTTCCAGTGTGGTCTGAGGTCGAGGGTGTTCATCATGAGACATTGATGCTTTGCCTTTCTTTGCTTTCACCTCAACTGGAGCAATTTCAGCTGTGAAGTGACCCCCTTCATGAGCTGTAAGAAAGAAAAGATGCAGTGCAATTTTTCTATCTTCAACAACACAGAAACAGAGGAGCTAAATCAAATAATCGGTATAAAAGGATGATATAAACATAATATCTGTCGGCTCACCTGCCTTCCATCTCTGTTGGGTCTGGTATGCATAGTTGTCGCAGTCCTCTCGTGTTATCTGATATTTCTCCGCTAGGTTTTCTGCAGTGATCCCCATCGGGGTCTTGATATGAAGGTCGGTGAGACCCGCCCACAAAGTGTCCTCCAGCTGTCAGACATATGACGACAAGTTTAACCTCTGAAAACAACCTGCTTTTTTAACATCAAAGGGCGTGTGTTTTTATGATGGAGGAAAAGTTTTTTTTCATGTAATCCCTGGAAAGGATGTTTAAAAAAGCTTCAAAATAAATTTAAATATTTTAGCAGGGCAAAACCTAGCATTTAGAATTTCAGAAGAAAATCTAACCTTTATGTTGATTCATTCAGCGGATGAAAAGGAAACATTTTAAAAATTGAAATCAACAAAGGGAGAGTATTAAAAACATCCAACGGTCCCCACAAAATAAATGCAACTAAAGATATTTTGTAGATATTTTAAAAATATTTTTTTTCCATGAGGTATAAATATGAGATGAAACAGCGACTAACTCTCTTAGCCACTAACCTGACGCACAATGAGCTGGATGAACATAGGTCAACATCTGCCTGTGCTTTTTGTTACAGATATGCAGAAAATCAGGGTTAGTCAAGGGTCACCTGGTTCACATGCCGGCTCCTCATTATTGAGTCCTGAATAGAATAGGCCTTTTCTACCCTTCTATCGCTTTCTATCTACCTTCTATGAGGAGTTTGCTTAACTCTACTCAGACACTTGAAACCAGGACCTTCAGATGAGCTCTAATCTTTTAGGATCAAAGCAAATATTCAACGAGGCAATAAAGCAAATGGCTGTAAAGAATGGAGGAATATATGTGACTCCATGGGCATGTTTTAAAATTTTAAAGACCCTGAAAATGTTGTTACTAAAAGATTATAAAAAAAGTGGTGGGTATTTGATGTTCCAGTAGGATTAAGGCAAAAACACAGAAATGCTTCACCAGGCCCAGATCAACTTTCTCTCGTAACATTAAAGGAAGGACCAATGTAAAAAAACGGCGTCTCCCTTTAAGTCACAGAACCAAACAGCATGAAAACCTGCGAATCAGCTAAACAGACAAGAGCCTCAAACTACTCATGAGGCTCTAAAAACATTATGCAGAGAGGGGCTAGAATATCTGTATGTTTAAACCTTGTAAAATATAGATAAATGTGCTGTCAGACTGACAAAGATCAACTGTGCAGAGAATGGCTGGTAGCACCAATGAATTTGGCACTGGTGGTTTGGGATGTTGTTCACCCTGGTTTTTTTCTCGCTTTTTTTCTTGCTTTTTGTGTTTCAATTATGATTAAAGAACATGCCTTGTTGTGCATGTAGAACGGCTGGGAATGTACCTTAAGGTCGAGTCCAAACTTTGTCCCAAAGCGGATGTTACGGACAGCGTAAGGAGCCTGGCTCATACTCTCTGAGCCTCCACACAGAACCACCTCTGCCTCTTTCAGACAAATCTCCTACAAACACATAAAATGACCACAATCTTATCTTATGCTCTCCAAGTAGAGGCATGACAAACTTTGGAGTTAGATATATTTGAAATTAAAAAGAATAGAATTCAACTTAATTGTTATTACATTGTTACAAGTACAAAGCAACAAATTCTGCATTAACGCATCCCTTTGGGGAACAGTGGGCTGCCATTACGTGGCGCCCGGGCAGCGCTGCTGCCACTCCCCTATTGTATTCCACTAAGAGTAAAGAATGTCTATGGAGATTAAGACTAAGCATTTCAAATATAAATGCATTCTCAAAGGCTATGAATTAATTTATTTAAACTTTTTTCGTCAACATAAAATGTAGAAAATACTATCAAATGTGACTAAAAGCAGAAAACAACTGTGTTGTTTTGCTAGATTAGATTAAGGGGAAACAGAACAGACAAAAAGAGTGTAAAAAGCAAGAATGTTTTCTTTAGATGTTTGTAACGATGCCTACATGAGCGCCGTTTATGATGGACTGGAAACCAGATCCACACAACCTGTTCACAGTAAGGGCAGGAACTGGAATGGGAACGCCACACCTCAGACCAACATGACGAGCAATATATGGAGCATCAGCTGAACTCTGGGGAAGCACACACAGGTATAGTTAGGGAAAACCATAAAGAACAGAAAACCTCCATGAATACCAGCCAGCGTACCTGCATGACATTTCCCATAATGATGCTATTTATAAGCTCTGGTGCCACAGAGCCGGCAACAAGGGCAGCTTTGGCTGCATGCTCAGCCAGGTCTGTGGCGCTATGATCCTTCAGGACTCCACCATACGTACCAAATGGAGTACGCTTGGCTGCTACAATAAAAACACCTGCAGAAAAAGAAAATCACTTTATTTAAGATATTAAAGTAACTTCTTGTTCTATAATCTACGTATATGTATTTGTTGTTTTTGACAAACTAACTCCTTGATGTTAATAAAAAGTTTTCCCTTGTTAAACCATAAACTTCCTAAGATATGAACAGAAATGTATACACATTTAAAAACAGACATTACAGCTGAAATAATAAAAAATAAATCAGTTAAATTCTTTAGAACTTTGTGTGTTTAAGTTATGCCATGTTGAGTCGAACATAAAGATCTGTTTTCCAATTATATGGCTTTCAGCTAACACTTCACATAGAATGTTTGTTTTTAGAAATGTTTCTTTATAAATATAAAAAATTATTTAAGCTTTTAGTAAGTTTTTAGATGTTGCTGGGATAACACAAAGGTTCCCTAATCCAACATGAATTTTCCTCATTCAACCTCACATCATTTCACTAAAGGGGCTGTGCAATATCGATATGTTTAAAAATCTATCATAATAGAAGCCTTTCAACGTCAGTCGATAGATAGTTTTTGATTTGTGTTTTTTTTTTTTCCCTCAGTTTAAAGTAAATATTAGGGGGAAACGCCAAAATATGAAGTGCAGCCCTAAGCTTATTTAAACATTTAACATTCAGAAATGGGTCAGCCCTGCCAACAACCATGCTTGGTATAGTTGTTAGGGGACACCTTTTTTCCTCACTTTCTATATATTGAGTTGTTGCCCAGCTACGGTTGACCAATTAAAATTGAAGAGTAAAATGTGCTTAATTGTTTTTTTTTGTTTTTTTTTTACAAAATTTGAAACAGGTGAAGCTAAAACTGTGCTGCTTGAGGAATTCTCGTTAGAGAATATTGACAGGGAAAGAAGGTTTTTCTTTTTTCAGAAACACAAAATATATATATTGTTTGCATAGTTTTGGCCTAGTTACTGCTCTGAATGGGTTATTCTTTAAGCAAATACTATGTTTTAGAGTTGAGTTAATTACTTACTTAATAAAAAGTTTAACTGATATTTAAATAATCGATTAATCACAATAAAAAAAGTTTCAGTTTTACATGGAACTATCCAGTTATGATTAAATTAATAATTCCTTTCTGATTAACTTAATAATACTTTTCTACATATCTAATTATGAAGACAACTATTTTTCCTTTTCTTACCTATAAATCATTGTGTAACCTGCAATACAGAGCAGAAGCCACACCTTAACCCAGACTTGGCACTAACAAGTTTTGATAAACATTATCTTCACCATTTGCATCTGTGAATTTTGTTCGCTGTTATGTAACATAACACATGCTGTCTAAAAGACAAACTGACCTAAAACTCAGATAATTGTATTTTTTATTCTTTTTTTAACAGGGTTATGACATATCTTTTTTTATTTAAAATTGTTAGTATAGAATGAAGTCATAATAAGGAGAAAACAAACAAACTAAAAAAAAAGTCAATGATTTTAACACTATCCTGTTACCTTTAACCTACTTACAGTGAAATTAGGTTGCATTCATGGAAGGTTGTATCTCCTCCTGCCTTTAAAACTAATAGAAAAGCTTCATCTCCAGCTTTTGTTACTCATTATACAAAAAGAAAAGAAAAATCTTTGAGTCTGGTTCCTTATTTTCTAATGTTCATGATATGTTTGCTTGAGATTTTGTTCTAAGACATTTGTTGTTGTTATTTTTGCAGGTTTATTCTTTTTTGTTTTATTTGATCCATATAGGAGAAAAATCTTTATTTAAATTTAAAAAAGGACATTTAGTAGGTCAAACCATTACTAATCATAGTTTCTATTAGCCTAAGTGTAAAGAACCTAAGTCATATGAAATCTTATAATAATTAAGGCATAAAATACGTTTTTAATAATTAAGGCATAAAATACGTTTTTAATGATATAAAATAAGACAAAAGAAGAGCAAAGCCCTGGTAATCATCTCAAAGATGTCCAGTAACCTTTAACCCAATTTAAATTAACGCTGAATTCAAGAAAACTTTTAAGCAGTTTCATTAATATATTTGCATAAATAGCTCCACTTTACACAGCTGTATACTAATATGTTATTGACTTTATGCACCTGTGCACAAAAAAAGCGTAAACTATACAGTTGTTGTCAAAGAGTAAAAACTAGCCTCCGTGTTTTATTAGTATCGTGCAGAATAAAAAAATATCAGTTTACCTCTGATAAGCGCCATGATGTTGGTTCAGTAATAATCTTTTGGACAGTTGGAACCTCGAAATCGATGCCCTTTCTAATTCTGGCTCCTGATCTGTCCACGGTGGACATAAGAAAGAAGCGCCCAGCTGACCTTTACCCTAAATAAAGCTCTGGCTGTGTGTTTTATTCCCGCAGATTCAATAGGAAATTAATTAATAAACTAAAATCTACCTAACGCCTTTACAGAGTATGAATAAATTCACAACGTATTCACATGTAATTGTTTAAATAAATCGCAATTATCTTCCAATTTATCACGTTTAAAGGTTTTGTATGCGCTTCAAAATGCTCGAAAATGCGAAAGGTGAATGATAAAAGCGCCTCGCTTATTACGTCATCTTTTTGCGCCTGGTCCCTGTTGTGTTCTGTAAGGGGACACAAGTGAGGCGACATGTGAAGACTTTTGTTTACGGTTGTGTTTGAAATAATTAGAGTAAATTGGACCGAATAGAAGTGGAGACATGTCTCTGGTTGTTTCACGCTGCATCTGTGGGGTTTTATCCCGACAGACTACCTCGTCACGGTGAGTTTTTTGTAACAGGATGCGGTTCCTAAGTGTCGGAATAAATACAAGGTTAAATAGAAGAGAGGTGAAGCTAAACCAGTGATGAAAGTTTGTTTTCACGATTTGCACATGCCATCCGCTAATTGGTGCTGTTGTTATATTGTTTTGCAGCTTGCATTCTGGATTATATAAAGGTGCTGTGCTGAGTCCCTGGTTTTCACCTGCGGTCACGCTGAAGACATCTGCACCACTCAGGTTTGACAGTCGAGGCAGATTAAAACACAACAATTATTTTCTTTTTGTTTGGCGGGGAAGGAATCAAAAGAATCAACTATTTCCTCATGAATTGAACTTCTTCATTTTTACTATTTTTCCAAGGCTGCACTTTTAAAAGATGAAATTGCCGAGCTGTTTCCAAACGAAATTTCTTTTGGTTTTACACTTGTGTAAACAAAATGGCAAATAAAATCTGTCTAAAGTCTAATTTAGTCGAGACTGGGATCTACAGATAGATTTGAAAGATATCAAAATAATTTATCTCAGTTAATTATGCATTTAAAGGCATTGTTTACACATAGACGCAGTTCTAACCTTTGGTTCCATTAAATGTTTCATCCCCCTATCTAAGAAAAAAAAAAAAATACTTTTAACGTTTTTTTTTAACAACAACAATACTTAATTGGTTCTCTACCAGAGTCTAATTTAGGAAAGTTTATTGATCGGTCAAGCCTTGAATTTCAAATTATATGCAAAATTTACCTTTATTTGAAAATAAAATATGGGTTTCAAAAACAGCCATTCAGTTCCTTTTTTCTTTAGCCAAGGCTAAATATTTCTGATGCTTTTATTACAAGTAACCCATGTCCAGGATGTGTCTATGTGATGGCTTTTGAAGCCCTGACTCCAGCTTGAATGGGCTCAGCTATCCCTGCTGTGTGTGAGCATCCACTTCTATTACAGCACAGGTGTCAAAGTCGTTCCAGAAAGGGCCGTATGGCTGCTGGTTTTCTTTCCACCCAAGCAGTAGCACACCAGACTAACCTGATGAATTGATGAGATGAATGGAGTCTGGTGTGTTACTGCTTGGGTGGAAAGAAAACCAGCAGCCACACGGCCCTTTCTGGAACGACTTTGACACCCCTGATTACACCAAAGGTTTCCTTTAGTATGCTTGGATACAGCACTGAGGACCTTCCCTTTGGTAGAGGGTGTTTATCAGTGTCTGCTGAACACTTATCAGGTCAGCAGTTCTCTGTATTAAATTCAATTATTTATAAGTGTTTTGTAATGTTTGTATTTAAAAAAACAGATTTTTGCAGATAAATGCTGGAGTTAAATCACTCTGTATAAAAATAATCACTTTCATTTCTTTAATTTTATTAAAATCAAGGTTTTTTGTAATAAGTTGCAACTAGCTGCATCATTGTGTTGGCATACTTGTTGACAAAAATGCTTGGCAAAACAAAAAGCATTAATAGAATTGGAATTAAAAGTCTCTTATCGAAACTATCACATTTATTTAGAAAACGACACATTTTGAAAATGTCAAAATGTTTGAATGAAATTCTAAGAAATTGTAAAATAAGAGATCCGTCTTTTTTTTTTTTTTCAAATTTTACAAAGTAAAACGTATGTATTGCATAGTAGTATAATAATGTAAAAGGTCAAAGGATTTTACATACAAGTTATTATAGAACAAGTTATTCTTAATTGGGTGTTTCATGAAATCACTAATCCTCAAATTCTACCTGCAACATTACTGATTATAATATAACATTACTGAAAATATACATCTGGTCAAAAGTATGCTCATGCAGAGATGTGGTTTATGTTGCATTAAGAGCGGAGCCAAAAAAGAAGAAGAAAGCAGACCCACGGAGGGAGCAGATGGTGAGGGAGCGACTGAAGAAGAAGCTGAAGAAACTGGAAAGGGTTCCACCTGAACTCATCCCCATAGAGGACTTCATCACTCCCACCAAGTGTTTGGATGAAACAAGGTCAGGCTTAGTTTAAAACTGCACACACAAGAACTCAACCAAATTAATATTTAACTTTCCCTGAATTTTTTTCTCCTGTTTCACATAGAGAGCGCAGTCCTCCAAAGCTTTCATTTGAAGAAAGTGAGAGTCGAGCACTTCTTCTGAAAGAGTGGAGTCGATACAAACAGGTTATTTTCTGATACTTCATTCCTAAAGGTTTTATAAACAACTAAATGTCAATTAAAACCTTAATGGAAAACTGAATAAAAGATCTAAAAATATTTCTTTTGTGACTCAAGAACCTACAGACACCCTGTTTACTGAATGTAGCTTTTTCTGTCTGGTCTATATCATGAATACCTAGAGATGTGGAAATGACATTGTCTTTGCTTTGCAGAAACAACACATGGCTGAAGTGGAAGCCATTGAACTCGCCCTGGAGGCACAGAGGGAGGCGCTGGAGGAGCTTAAATTGGAATCCATCGAGCTTTACCAGGCAGCGCTGAAGCCAGATCCACTACTGTTTCCTTTCACTCATAAAGGCCCTGCCTACACGCCTCCAATCCCAAATTATGAGGCTCCAGATGGAAAGTACAATGATGTCACCAAAGTGTACACTCAGTGAAAACCTGTGGCTGCTGCCTGTCTTTGTTTGATATTTAAACATAATTCATCAGGCTGGGATCCTGCCTTTTAATCCGTCTGCGAAGGCCATTGGGATGAATATGTTGCTAACTGTTTCCTTACCGTTTATATAAACATATGGCTCTGGTACATAATTACTCATAAGTTGTTTTTATTCAGACCTCGAAAATGTTGAAAATTAAAGTTTGTTTATTCAAATGGTTCCTTTTTTGAAGTGACTGATTTCTCAATTTAGACCAATGATGAATTCACCTATAGAGACTCCAAATCACACATCATAGCTACCTTTGTTTAACATCAATACGTTGGGGTGTCAATAGACTTTTAGACTTTCTGTCCCTTCAATTTAATGGGTTTTATTTCTGAGGGTGTATTTTTTTGTACTCATTACTGATAAAAGCTATTTAGCTGTAGTTCTGCATAAACCCTGTAATTATCCTGGCCCCACAGTGCATAATTTTACCATAAACATTAGGATATCAAGGCAGGTCAAATAACCTTAGACTGATCCCCAGTAATACAAAGTTTTAATTCAAGTGCAGCTTTAGAATTTACCCTTAAATAAAGCAGAGCACACGACTTCAATTTTAAATACCTCCTTAAATTAGGGGTAATACATGAAGCTAAATTTAAATCAGTTCTTCTGTACTACCATGTTTAACAAACTTTCCATAAATGTGTTCTGTACAAAAATCAATTCAACATCATAGATCATTTTAGATGTAGCAGCATTCTACGTATTATCTACATCAGATTTCATTAGTTCATATTGTAGGCATGTCCAATCAGTTCTGTTGGTCTTCCTGGTCCAGAGGTCTGTGCCAGTCACTAGGAGGCTCTTGCCTTAGTTTCCACACTGGGGTGAA
Organism: Cyprinodon variegatus; assembly: GCF_000732505.1. Taxonomy (NCBI): domain Eukaryota; kingdom Metazoa; phylum Chordata; class Actinopteri; order Cyprinodontiformes; family Cyprinodontidae; genus Cyprinodon; species Cyprinodon variegatus. Next base: position 778,976 of record NW_015150713.1, read on the forward strand.
ATTTCCTTGCTCTGCCAATCGCATTCTTTCACTTTTCTGTAGAGCATCCTAGAATGTAAAAACAAAGTTAAATTTTTAATAAAACTTCATGGTCTGTAGGGGTTTAAGAGTAGTATATATTCAGGTCTTTTTATAGAAGATTGTATTGTGAAGCTGCACCTTAGCCTCTCCGAGTCTGTGACTTTCCCATTCCCTGCAGTTTTGGTAGTCCACTTTCCACTGCTGGCAGGACAGGGCGGTGCCGTAGGCGTAGAAGTGGTGAAAACGATTCCTGAAACTTTTGCAGTGCCTGAACTCACTCAAGTAATCTTCACAAGCTCGGGGTGGCTGCAGAGACCCAAGAACAAAGAATGTAGTTTGGCTTTAGAAGGAAGCGACAGTAATGAGCATTCACTGCTGTGGATTTTGAGGACAATAGTAGATAGGATGGAGACATCAGAAATTAGAAATCTGGGAGGAGCTCTAATGCTTTTAGTACAATATTTAAAGTTCATTAATCACCCATAAGCTCAAGTTCCCCCCAAGAAATGCCAATTATGATTACATTTCTCACTTTTGTGTGTTGAATACTATAGTTTATAATGAAATTAAAATCATTTTTCTTTAATAATTGGCTGATTAAAAGAAGACCACATAACTGAAAGACCGTAATAAAAAGGGTACTAAAAAGGCTCCATCAGTACAAGCAGCTCATACAGTTATCAAACATAGTGGAAGAAGTATGATGATGTGGGCTTGAGCTGCCATCACATGACTCGAGCATTTTGCAGTGGTTCAACTTGTTACCTTGACATTTCTGGAGTTATATTAGCAAAATGCATTTATCTGCTAGATGCCAAGTTAAAGACTGATCATTCAACAGGACAAAGAATCATTTAATTGTTCCTGAAGGTTTTTTTGTTTTTGTTTTTCAAGCTACTAACACATATTTGTGTTTTACTATAAATAAAATGAAAGTCAGAAACTCTTTTTCAACAGCTATTGATAAGATTAAAATAAATGCATAAAAATAACTTCTAATACAAAGACGTATCAGAAACGAGTATCTTAAAAACAGATAAACTAATATCACTTATTTTGAATTCGAAAACATCCGCAGTAAACCTCTAAACAGCGCCCCCTGGCGTCCGTCACTGCACTTGGACGTAGTTTTTCTGAGATTATCGAGTTCTTTTTCTTTTTATTCACACATTGATAAGCATTAAGTAAACACGAGTAACTGATACCTCAACATACTTAAATAAAACTCATTGACACACCTCCCATTTATTCTAAATGTTCCTCTCGCTAACTAGTGGTCAGGGTTACGGAGAATTTAGCATCGATAGCTAGGCACTTAACTCCTCACTATGATTCCGTCTCGCAAAAAAAAAAAGCCACAAGCAATTACTAAAAAGATAAAAAAAAAAATGTATTAGTTCTAAATTATATCAATCGCATTTCTTGATAATTTACCCTCCAAGTGGTTTCTGCAGGCCGCTCCATGGTTAACAGGCAACATAGGAAGTGCTTCCGGTTTCAGTTTTTTCAAATTAAAAGCACACAATATGAAAATATCCTACTGAATTATAATTAACTTTAACAATATTAAATCAACTTTAGGTACATTTGTTAGAATAGTCTTTAAATTTATATACTCCAGTTTCCATTCTGGGGTTTTAAGCAGCAATTTGCCGTTTACCTTTAGTCATCCACTATAACTTCAAACACCAGAACTAATTTAATTTCATAGCTTAATAAGTTTATTATCCAGGTAAATTCAACATAATATAGTTTCCTTCATACATGACTGACATGAAAATATGGAACATATTTTCATGTCAGTCATATAAATAACTGCAAACAATTTCAAAACAAAGGATTTTTATTTGTCTTTTTATAAATAATCCAGGGAAAGAATGTCAGCAAATCAACGCTATAACTGTGGGGAGAAAAAAAAAGGAAAAAAAAAACACATTCCAAGATATAATTGTTCATATGCGTATACAAAATAAAATGACTGTACCCATCGTTTAAACTATGAACAGGATCCTGAAAACAGAGTGTTTTTTAGGAGGACTTGTTAATAAATAACAAATCTGGAAAAACGTGGTAAAAGCAAAATTAAGTCATACTATTCCAACAATAAACCTTGCCCTATTCTTTAAGTAAGATATATTGTCTATAGAGTCTGGCTCAAATCCATGGACCTGTGAACACAAACTTTTAGTGACAGTGTTTAACCAATGCAGCATGTTACCGCCAGAGTTTATGTTCAAAACATAATCAAAAAATCAACTGCAAAGTTCAGACGTAAAACGCACACAAGGGAAAAGCCAAATGTGCGTGTGTGTTAAATTAAACCATGCTGTTGAAGATGTCACAAAAGCCAGAGAAACTCTTTAATATAATTCAAGGTTTTCTGCCCTTCTTGCGCAGTGACTGTCCTTGTCCAGAGAAAGCAATAAATCTGTTCAAAGCATCATCCTAGAAGAAAAAAAGAAAAATTTAGAGAGCATTAATAAATCTAGGAGATCAGTGCTCATGTAAAAGGCTGAGGTACACCTAAAAGTTTTACAATCGACAAAATGACTTTGGGGTTAAGTAATTTTAAACATCTAATGACAGTTATCTACTCACATCTTCAACATTTTTCTTGGGCTGAGGCCTGGAGTTTCTGATGAAGGTGATCCGGCCAACTTTGAAGTCATAATTTGGAATACCTCTGTAATGAAAGATTGTATATCAAGATTTCAAAAATGCATTTTAGACTTTCTTAGTCCAGCATGCACTCAAACTATGAAACAAGGTTTTATTGTTTCTACACACTACTCTTTCCTAAAGTTTTATGTAATATTAAACTTACAAGGAAATAACATTAAAGGAATTTTTTCGACTTGGGCCTTCTCCCACAGTTCCAACAATATTACTAAAGTTAACTGGCTTCTTCTAATTGCCCATAAGTACCAGTTTGTGTAAGGACATTACTTAGTTCTAAACATAAAAATTATTAACGTTATAAACATCTGTATGTCAATTTACAGGGTTGACATTTCCAGTAATTAAATGTCTGACAGGCAGATGCTGAGATAAATGGGCAGCTAGCATGGAGGAGGAATTCTACACAAACAGAACCAGGCCTGTTAACGGACACATAATGGGTTTAAAAATGGCTAGGCGGCTGCATTTACAATACAAACAGGAAAAGGGAAAGGAGTTTGGAAACTTTTTCATGATCCATTTTGAACCACAGTTTATCATATATTGTAGAACACCAATAAATATTCTGAAATTTCTATTTTGAATGAACCCCTACACCTTTTTTTCTTTCTTCCAGTGAGATCCAAAAATCCAGCTTTTTTATGAATCAAACAAAGTTAGATTTACCTCTACTTTAAAGCCTAAAAATGTCTGTATGAATCATTGTTTGTAGTTAGTGCTAACTGACACTGGAAGGTTATCTAAAATCATGTTCTTTTCTCTATTGAAAATTAAGAAATTTAAAACTGAAAAAAAATTGAGGTCTTTCCTCAATTAACAAAAAAAGTTATTTTAAAAACATTTTACAGCATGAAGAATTTGATTGTTTTAACCTTTTGATGTCACTTGCAGTGAGAGGAGCAGGACTGGGTTCAATCCCTTTCGTTTTTCCATCCAGTCGATTTCCAGAGCCAGTAAAAGCCTGGCAAAACATCAGCAACAATGAGATCAGTTCTTTCACTAAACCTTGATTAATACTCATTTGTCTCATCAGTCTAACAGCAGGAAGAAATTACTCTGAATCCAGTATCCATGTCAGCATAACTGCTGGGGTCTCCTTCCTCTTCCTGCAAAGAACCAGGTTTTACCACATTGTTCGGATCATTAAATGTGCAGTTTTAAGGTTTGTGTCTTACTGTTGGTTCATCGTGGTTCTGAGCCCGTCGCTCAGGTTCTTTGTAACCCAAAGGAGCATCAAAATCCACCTGAGGTGAGTGGTGAAAACATGAATGAGGCAGCGTACATCTATAACAATAAAATATAGTAAAAAAAAACAATCTTACATTCATGTCGCATTCGATGATGGATACAGCTTTGTCTGGTTTTGTTTCCATAACCCGCAGCTCATAGATCTGAAGCAAACACAGTTTTATTAAAAATCATAAACAGCCTAACAATAGCAAGTTTGGAATGATTAAATATACCTTTTCATTGTAGTTTATGGCTATGACATCACCAGTTGTCAGGCAGGCAAAGTTCCTCAGAGCGTTCTCCAGGCTAAAATGGACAGACTATTAGGAACCTAATAGGTAAACGTAACAAAAAATGATAATTATAAAATATATTGATTTCTTACACGGCCTTGGGGTTTGTGATATCCAGGAAGTCAGGACTCTGTGGCTGAAACTTTGAATATGTAGCCACCATGAGGTTGACACTTTCCACCTGAACTAGACCACCTTCTTCCAGCAGAAGATTCTGCATCATCTGCAGTGAAAGAAAAACACAAAATCAAATGTTTCAGAGTAGTTGACAGTAGTTTTACAGTTCCTGATTGTTTTTTTTTTTTGTGTCTGTTTTTAAGATTCTGTGATTAAAGGTTTATCCTATCTGCCACACTGAAGGTCATGTGCTTTAGAGTGTATTCAGGCAGCTACACAGGATCAACATAAACTGTTTGTTGCTCCAACAGTTTGAAAAGATTTTCAAAAGTTTTGGAAAAGTTACCCATCCAGCATTATAGGGGCTGCAAATGTGATTGGTTTCTGCTAAAAACTCTCAAGAGCATCTAGAAGAGAGTGCTTTGTGGCGTGTGGGAGGGAGAGTTGGAGATCTGACTGATTGCTGTATGTGTTGTAGCTGAAAACAAAAACTGTATTAAGATTATTTTTATCTCAAAATGATGTTGGGGTGAAAGGAGGATAGGACAGCAGCCTGGTGGATGCATGCCAACCAGGTCCAGCTGTAGAGGTGCAGCCTTATGTCTCCACTGCTCCACCCTCTGTAACCACAGCCCCAGCACTGTGGCAGAAATCATTCAGACACTAGCTTTGTTGAAAATCTTCCCTCATCTACACCAAATTTGTTGCTACATTAAGTATTGATAAGCTAGCGATCTTTTCAAGATTTTCTGGCATTCTCATTCACTCATAGACTCAAAAAAGAAAAAAACATACTTTTCTGTCTTCTTATTCGTCACCGTTTAATATAGTAAATGGTATGTACTTATATAGCGCCTTTATTCAAGTTAGGAAACTTGACCAAAGCACTTTACACTACATTCATTCATTCATTCACCCATTCACGCACACACTCACACACTGATGGTGGCAAGCTACATTGTAGCCACAGCTGCCCTGGGGCTCACTGACAGAAGCGGGGCTGCTGTACACTGGCGCCACCAGGCCCTCTGACCACCATCAGTAGACAATGCAGGTGAAGTGTCTTGCCCAAGGACACAACGACACTGAAAGTCGGAGTCGGGGCTTGAACCATCAACCCTTCGATTTCAGGGCAAACTCCTACATCCAACGCCACTGTAGCAGCTCAAGGAATGAGAAACCAACTTCTTTAATGAGAAATAAATGAGAATTTATCAACTTTAGAGTCAACACTATCCAATGTAAATAAAAGCTGACCTTAATGAACCGGGAATGAGGAGAGAAAGATTAGCCAGCTGCAGAAGAAAACCAGAAAGGCCAGCGAAACTTGTCTCTATAAAGGAGGCACCAACTGTGTAAGCATAGAGCAAACCTTTTGTGAAGGAGAGAAAGTCCTTCATGTAATGGAACTAATCAATAAATCTGACAATCTCATCTCAATCGCCACAGTGCCTGTATGAAGTCCTTATATTCAGCTCTGTTGTGGGATCAGACCATATTTTTGTTAACTCTAAATAAATTGATATACTATTGTTTTGAGAGCAAATACACTATAGACCATTCAGAGCGCCGAACATCACTATCCAGCTAGTTTTGCGCTCACCCAGTGTGGCAGGTAACAGATTCCTTCATCTGCCACAAACTCCAGAACACCACAATGAGTCATTCTGTCCGAGTTCTTGTTGGTCAGTTTGAACAGCATCGGATAGGTGATGTTAAGCCTACCTGTGTGAATAAAAAGAAAAAAATAATTACTATTATTTAGAATCATTTGATGCGATGGAGGAGCAGAGAAGAGCGTTGTTTGACTTGTACTTACTGAGCTGGTCAAGCGCTGAAGGTGGCATAATTACTATAAAAATACAAGTGGAATTGTTAGTTTTTGCAGAAAATAAACATTCTTCTCAAATAATATGAAAAGCACTATGATACCAAAAAAAAAATACAAATAACCCAAAATTATAAAAGATTTGGATTGAGTTGTTGGTTCTAAATACGTTGTAATGTTGGTGTTTGAGGAAACTAACTTCTTTATCTCTTATCCCAAAAAACATAATTCAGGACAAAGACATCTAGATAACAAAAATGGGTCATGTTTTAACCAATGTCAAAATTGTATAAAATTATATTTTTCTTACATGGAAGGTATTGTAACATGTTTTTAATATCTGCAGCCCTTGAAGGTTTACTATCTCTATTAGTTCCTTACACCTCTGATTATCAGTCAAAATGTAATGTTAAATTTATTCTTTTTTCGTTGTTAAAGCACTATAATTTACAATGTGTACTACTATACTAAATATACATTTAAGGCCGAACTCCTCCACAACTTGAATATACTTATAACTTAGGTATTTTTTTTATTCTAAAAAGATAAACATACTTTACAGTTCAGCTCGTGCAATATTCTAACTACTAAATACTCTTTCATGTATATGTATAAACAAAATATATTCAGTCAGTATCAAAATAAAGAGGTTTCTCTTTTTCCCTCATATGCATTATTTTTTATATATATAAAATTTATATTTTCGCTAAAAATTATGTGATTTAATTGAACACAGTGGTTTGTTAATGCATTGCTTTAGGCTGTAAACTGTTTAGCGAAGCCTATTTACGTTTATGTGTATTCGATTGCTTTTTTTTTTTATTTAACGCAGACAAAATAACAGTCTTCTTTCTGCTTCTTTTTTCTTATTGGAAATATATGACAGAAATTGTCTGTTTTTGGGGATTATTTGCCATAGAGCAGAGGTCATGGATTAGGGGACCAGGGTCTCGATCCGGACCCACCTGCTGGCTATTCCGGACCCAACCTGATATAAAACATTTAGAAATTACCGAACGTTGTCAGACAGCAGTGTCTAACGTCACTTGCGCTGCTTCTCCTATTTGTACGGTAAAGCCCTCCAGGACCAGGCTACACGTGATGCATATTAGCCAATGAGCTGTGTCAGTCTGGGTTGCTGCCGCTGGCGACTTTTAGACACAGCAGGCAAACCTGTGACAAGCCGGGCAGTAGGTAACGATGATGAGAAAACGTGAAAGAAAGTGTAGACTGCTGGAAGAAGCGCAGTGATGTGGTGACATAAAAGTGAAATGGGGTGCTCAAAGATGACCCTGCACATTTTGAGTATGTTTGGCTCAACCTGCTGCTGTGAATTAGGATTCTCCACTATGAACAAAATCAAAAATAAACATGGATCCAGGCTCAAAATGAGTACTTTGATATATGCTTTAGAATGGCTTTGTCGCCATTCAAACCCAGGTTTAAAGCCTTGTAGGGCAGCAAAAAGCCCACTTCTCTCATTAAGCCAGAAAAAAGAAAGAAAAATAACAGTCAATTCAGGTGTTTTATAAAATATGTGAATCAGGAAATTGTCTGTATACCAAACTGAACGATTGTAGTTCTCTACTTCAAAAAAACAGTTTAGATTTTAAAATGGCTAAATTTTCAATTGTTTTTTTTTTTTTAGATTGTTTTATTTAAAAAGTCAATGTATAAACATGGATGCATAAAAAAACTCATTTTGTTTCAGTGTTAAGTTCTGTTTAAAGTAACAGATAATTAAAAAATGTCTCTGGACCTTTAATGGTTGATGATTTTCTTTATTCGGACCCTGCTGATTTTGAATTGGTTCCCCCTGCCTTAGAGCAATAAAATATTTCTACTTCTCAAGAGTCTGCCGTGCAAGTGGTGATAAGGTCTGAAAATAAAACATTCAATCATCTTCGTTTCTTTTGAGACATGCAAACTTTCATAGGCGACACTCACTTTTGCCTCCTTTCTCCACATCGGAGCGGTCGTTGGGTCCAGCTAACATGGACACCGAGTAGCAGCGGTACTGGGTAGAGAAACGGTTCGAAAATCCCCGGACCATGGGGTGGTCAAAGACAGGATGGAAGGAAAACTGTGAAGTCAAAAACAGTTTGTTAATAAAATAAAACTTTGTTCCATCACGGTACAACTTTACCTCGAGGATGACGGAGCATCTTTCTGTGTCTGTGTTGTTGTTAGCAGCTAGTTAGCTAAACTGCTAAAACTACGACTTATTTTCATACACGTTTAGCGTCAGCGGTGAATATTAGCAGCTATTGTCTTACCATTGTGACTGCGTTTGGCTTTTTATGTGGAGACTTTAAGTAAAAATTGCTATTTTTTATTTTTCTTGTAAGTTCAGCGTATTGTTGTCTTCCTTCTTCTCCAGGAAGTATTCGAGCTGACAGGCGGAAATTACGTCATGACGGCTAACATCCAGCCAGCAACCAATCAGAATAGCTTTTGTTACTTTTATTACAAACCTACTCGTTTTGTATGGCAGATTTCCTTTCACAAATATAAATATTCCAAAACTGCCCAAACTTCAAAATTTTCTGGAATGAAATCCATTTATATTGTTTGAATCTGATCAAATCATCCACAGATATTTTGGAGATTTCCAAAGAATTATTTTCTTACACTCCTTTTCATTGTTTAATGTTTTATTTCAGACCACCTGTCTAATGTTCTGTGTAGTTCTTTGTAAAATCTTTTCAATGAAATTCATTTCAAAAAATTAACCACATATCCCCTCCACTGTGCAGGATGTTTACTTCAAAAAGTGCTATACAAATTATAAAAATTACACACACGTGTATATATATATATATATATATATATATATATATATATATATATATATATATATCAATAAAACCAATATTTCTTTACCAGATTCAAACTTTTCTTTCCTTTAACAAATAAATAAAGTAAAGAAGTGATTGCATATCAAAAACTAATATACTCAGAACATTAAGCCGGTCTAAATATTATGGTTTGGCAATACTTATTTTCTAGTATAGGAATTTTTTTTTATTTGAAACTTTTTTAATACACTTTATTGGAGATACAAAGAAATGTAAAAGGAGCTTTAATACAGTGTATGAGAAGAAAATGCTATGTTTGATATCCTTAAAAATGAAAGGACAATACAAAATTAAGAAACTACCGTAGCTAAAATAAAAGAAAAAGGCAGAAATACAACTGAACTTTTTTTGTTATGAGGTTAAACGTGTTTTATGCGTTATGTTCAAATGATTTTATGTGAAACAAAAAATATATATACAAAAATAAATCACAGAGTAGCCTTTGTTTTCAAATCAAATGCTTTATAAAGTCTTATGAAGACCAAGTTTTTAACAGCAGCACACTGATTAAATAGAATACAGTGTCAGAGTTAGTACAGATGTCAAACAAAGACATTCCTCCCCACAAATATTTTTACTGGTCACAGACTTAATGTATACAATAAAAACTGGAAAAAGTAGGTATTGTGGTGTTATAGTTGCATAAAAATCTGTACAATCTGATAAAGACTACTGTGGCCAAGGCTTTGCTCAGTCTCTTCCCTGTTCTGTCTTCAGCCTTTAAATGGGAGGCCAGAGTTTGGTGACTTCCTGGTGCATGGCCTCAGGTAACCACTGGCAGTAGGCAGACAACAGAACTACAGGGTGGAAAAAATAAATTAGAAAACATATCAACGACACTCAGATAAAAACAAAAACAGCATTAGATCCTCACAATTCTCTTCAGTCCTCCAGATAGAGTGGAGAGCATCTCTGCTGTCGACCCTTCTTGAAACCAGTGGTCCAAGTAAAGCTTCAGTTCTAGGCTGAAGTCTAAAAAAAGAAAAGATGCAACAATTTTATCTGTCAATATTCAACAGCCCTTTTTATCTCAGTTTTCAGAGTAAAAACATGATAGACAATGAACAGATACAAGGATACCATATAAAAAAAAAGATTAGGAATAAAGTCTAAAGTGCAAATTTTAAAAATATTCTTTACTTATAGTCACTTCAGCCTGGTTTATCCTTTTAACCAAATTCCAGGCCTTTGCAGACTATTTAAGAAACTCAAATATAACTATTTTAGGCCAAATTAAAGCAAATAGGTAGGAAAAATATGTAAAAGTTTTTTTACATATAGTTTTTTTCTTTTACACAATGCAAGCCTGTCTCTAATATTTAAATTACATGACAGTCTGCAGTGAAGAAATCAATTTTATCAGTACAAATGGAGATATTCAGCAACCTTCTACAATATTTACAAAAAAAAACTTACTTTGCCCAAGTTTTCATCATGATGGAAGGGTTCGACAGAAGGTGGCCTGTATTTTTCTTTAGTTTGGGACAAACCTGTGAACCAGATATAGTTAATGTTAAATGACATAATATGTATGGGGCGCTTTATTTTTTAATCAAATTTAATATTTATAATGACATTTTTTTTTTTTTAAATCATGCTGTTGTAAATTGAAGACACCGGTAATTTAAATGGAGGAAAATTATAAATAAAACTCTTAATTTTCATTTTTTATCAATTTTGTTTTTCTTGTGTAAATCTTTTTTCTTTGTGAAAATAATCGTTATTTATTTTTATTTACCTGCATGTGTTTCCATCAATATACAGTGAAAAATATTCATAAAAAAACAAAACAAAAAAACAACTGACTTTGATCAAAAAGTATAACTGTACATTTAGAAGAAAGAGCTTTCTTTATTTTATAAGTTATATTTTTTAAATGAAAGATTTTTCTTCAACAGCTAGGATATATAGTTTACTATATAATTAAAGGATTTAGTACAAAACAGATGCAAGGGATGCTGTTGTACCTGTCCCTCCAGAAGAAACCTGGCAAACAGCCGGTACCGCTCCAAACCTTCAGGATACTCCATCTCCACTGCAGGCAGCTGCCACCCGATCCGGACTAAAAGGAGACATAAAAAGATGAAATAAAGGCTGAAGAATCAGTCAGCTTTGCCGCTCAGTAACTAAATTAACTTACAGAATGTGCTCGATCTGTGGCATCTGATGGTGCCGGTGGAGGAACAGAACCACGGCACCGGAGAGTCTAGAGGAGAGCCGAAGTGACAGTACTGAGGCAGGAGCTGTGGAACCCACTCTGCTTCCACAGCTGAAACACCTGACAGGAAGAACAAGAAAATATTCTCATAAGATGGAGTCACATAAAGGGAACAGAGCTGATACATATTTATGAAGTTCAGGTTCTGAACATTTACGAAAACAAATTAGCAGAGAGCTTAGATTATATTTACTGTATTTACAAATACGAAAAAAAAAATGCAAAAATTAACTGGAATAGATAAAGAGGAGAAGAAAGAAAGGGGGTGAAAATGGAAGTAAAAGTAGAGAGAAAAAGAGGGAAGCAGACAGGAAAAAAAGGAATGAAAAAAGGAAAAATATCTCCCTTTACTGCTGATGAGGATTCCCAGTCATCCAGGTCATAGTCACTCCGTAAAAGTTCAAAAACATCCACTGGACTTGGTTTCCAAGATTTGAAATCTCAAATCTTGGAAACCAAAGATGTTTTTGAACTTTTACGGAATCCCCCTTTACTGTTCTGACTTAAACATGCAGATTATTTAATCAATTTTCATCATACAAGTTGAACTGCGGAGCAATAAGACCATTTGTACATGGATGTAGAAGGTGGGATTGTGGAAACAAAGGGATGCATGAATGACCCAGCAACCTAAAAAATGTGAAAAAGACGAGGATTTCCTCCTTAGGATGAGTTCTTTATCATCATCCTTATGAGGACTTTCAAAATCCAGTCAGTAACCTAAATAAAAGTCTATTTTCCATGTTCGAAAAAATAATGATTAAACAACTTATCTTTAATAAGCACCACCAGCAACAGATCAGCAGCTTTATTTCTAATGTCTCCTTATACTAAGTTTGTAATCCTATTTCACCCCTTTACACTTTATAATGATAATAGGTAAATTGCTAACTCTTTAAAGGTCATAGCTACAACTTTTTAATCAAAACAATTTATAATAAAATAAAAATTCTTCACAGAACATTTATTATTATCCTGTTTTCCCATAATTACCAGGATCTTTAAAACAGTGATCCGGACCTTGGCTATAACCTGGAACATCTGAAACTCATCCCAGACCTTTGAGCCCTTCCACACGGTGGGGTTCCCATACCTCTCATGTACATTTTAGAAGTCTCCATGATCTCCTGATAGACCACAAACTCTGGCAACGTTTTAAACAAAGCAGAATTGGGATGAATGAACACCGGGTCGTCCATCAGGGGAGTCTATGATAAAAGAAAACAGTGACAAAATGAAGGGAATCAACTAAAATATGCTATCTTCTATCACAACCCAAACTTTAGGATCTGCTTACCTTATAGGCATTCTTCCACTTTGGGTCCAGCATGTCTTCTGCTTGGACGCGTCTCGCCAGGTGGTCTCCCAGCCCAGCTAGAACAATCTGCCGCAGACAGACCACCTGATGTTCTGTAGGTGGAGCCATCTTAGGGTCCACAAACACTCCCACCTCCGGGCACACAGCGTTCACTGAAAGGAGGGAAGATCAGGGATCTCCATTTCACTTCCTGCTGCAGGTTTATGTTATTTTCTGTATGTGTGCATTTGTGTACCTGCATTAGTAAGTTGACCTCTGAGCCTCCTGATCTCCACCATTGCTTTGTACCTCAATCCGTTGTCCTCACAGAACTTGGGAGTGCAGCCGGCAAATTCACAGGCACCAACAGCCCCTGCAGTCCAACACATACGGAGCTACAGTGAGACTTATCATTCTTAACATTTGGACATGCTGAGTTTCTATGGATAAATTAAGAGGGAAGTGTTCAATTGAATCTGAAAACAGCCAAAAAGACCTCCCAATGTACTGCAGAAAGACTGCAAGACTACATGGCAGAAAACTTCAGATTCCATGGAAAGGGATGCAGTCGAACATGGTTGAATAAAAACATTATCAAGTCTGCTCCAGTTTACTAACAACTGTATAAATTAGTAAGACTTGTGCAGCAATAAATCAAAACTGGAGATACAATTCGAGTTGTCAAAAGTATTGATACTCAAACTCTATATCCGATACTTATGTTGACGGTATTAATGCTGAATGCAAGTGATGCATATTTATGATATTGTTAATTCCTGATCTCTAAATTATATCTTAAACAATCTTAAAATGTTGTCAAATTGTGGTATATTTGTGTAAATCATTTGGCAATTATTTGGAAACCTAATCACTGTTTATTACTATATATTTATTTTTTGTTTATACTATTTAGTAGCGCTGAATCAATTAATCATATTTAACTGTGATTGGTTGATTATTGAAATAATTGTCAACTAATTTAGTAATTGATTTCATCATTAATTGGACAATAGAGACTCTAAAACATGCCTTTAGCTGACAGAGCAACCCACTTAGAGCAGTAATTATACAAACATTGTAAAAAAACATTTTGCATATAGGATAAACTTTTATATATATATATATATATATATATATATATATATATATATATAT
>NW_015150713.1:792836-815457 GCF_000732505.1 Cyprinodon variegatus
TCTTTCCAACTAACAGAATCTGTGATTCTGTATAGAAAGTATGTTGAGGTTGAAAAAAGGTTATTTTTTCATGTTAATAAATGTTATGTCTTTATTAACTTGGCCTGTTTTTTTGTTTTTTTTACCTTTCTTACCTGGCCTTTAAAGGTGACGGAAACCTACTGTTAGACGAGGACAAAATTATCCAGTATCAGTAAAGGCAAAATGCCATCCCCTCTTTAAGAACCTGTAGCTTAAGCATCAAGATATGAACCTTGGCCTTTTTAAAATCTCGTTTCCGGAGAAGTCATTTTAGATAGAGCGATGGCCACTATAGTCACCAAAACTCAACTCTAGAGGGGAAAAAAAGCTTCAGCAGCTTCACCAAATCATGTTAGTGAACAGAGGAACTTTGCCTGTAAGGAATAGTTAGAGTGTTCAGGATAGCAGCTATTTGAACTGTTTGTTGGTTGGTTTGTTTATTGTAAACAGCTTATAGTTTTTACAGTTGGTCGAATCATTTTATTTGCAGGAGACTTAACAAGAAAAAACGTGCGAACTTGTAGATACAAGGATACCAATTAACTTTGGGAAATAACTTCAGTTTAAATGGTGAAAACATAGCTGAATTTAAAACAGCTTGTTAAAAGGCAATTCACTTGGTGATTCAAATATCTCTACATATTATTTATCACCATATAATGATGCACTAGTTACAAGATGATTACGAATTTTATTCGAAAATTTATTCGAAAAAAAGGCCAACAAGCCGTAGGGTTTGATTTTATTTCAACTATGGAGATGAGGCTCTGAAAGGTAATCTCAAAGTGGGATTAATTTAAAAAAAGTTTAATGAATTGGTAGTTCATTAAACTTATTTTATAAAAAGCTACATAGGATAAAATGCTGGGGGTAGTGAATCAAAGTTAGTGCAACTAAAACGCTTCTAATGCAGTCATGGGTTATGGATGAAAACTCAGCTTTTGCAGATTTTTAAATCATTTTATAGTTTATATTTATCATAATTTGAACAAATACAGTAGTAGCCATTCAAATTTCCCTACTTTCCTTGATGGGCCCTTGGCTGGTCCCCTACAATTCCTTTTTAAACATCAATCTTTGTACTAAAATATTCTTTCTGTCATGATTTGTGGACATTAAGATCTAAAGAGAATCTCCTTCTCCTCGTCAGACCCTGTAATTCAGTGAAAGGATGAAGTCAGAGTATAAAAATATGCACGTCCAGGAGAAGGAGGGGGTCGCACCAGTGGCTGGAAGTTGGAGGGGATTTTGCTGAGAGTTGCAGGGAAGTGGGCTGCCATTCGGCTGGCGTTTGACTGTGAAGGGCCATTTTGAATGGCTGCTACTATAAATCTATGTGCAGCTGTCTTAGGATAATAAAGCTTTTAAGTAGCCTCACCCAGCATGACCATGAGATCCCCCAGCAGGAGTGAAGCTCCCTGTCCCGCCCACAGACGCCTCATCTGGGCCAGCCGCGCTCGACGCTGGTTAAGCTTGGAGCTCTCATCGTCACTGCGAGCAGGTCTGAGGACAGATGCCAAAACATTAGAACTACAGCTTGATACCAGGCACTCAGTTAAAGACAGCTGCAGGTTTTTATGTGTCTATCAATGATAAACGCAGTCCATTATGTAGATACAACATGCGCTATTACATGAAAAGGACAATGTTTTTATCTCACACTAGATGCCTTTTTTTTTCTAAATGTCTAATCCATTTATTTAGAAACAATAATTAGACTCAGTGTGCAAGCATACCTGTCAAAGTCCTCAAAAAGCTCCCGGACAGTCATGGCTGAAACCACAGCGATGATGTAGGGCAGACAGTCCTGCTGCTTTCCAAGCGCCAACATTTTAGCATAACGTGGAGCCACAGGAAACGACGCCATGGCTCTACCCAGCGGAGTGATGGGACAGCTGAGCTTCGCTCGTTGCAAGTCTTGCATTCTTAAAAAACAAAAAACAAAAAAATAGCTGTTAACATGGGGAAAAACAAAATTAATGTAACAAAACAACAAAAGATCTTTATTTGTATAAAGGCAGGTGATTAGCACAGCTCTTAAACTCTTTCCAATTTGGATACAACTACAAACTTTAATTTAACCTCATGGGATTTTATGCGATGGGCTAATAAAGTAGCACGTGATTGCAAAAACCTGAGCTTTGAACATCACATGAAGCACAGATCATTCTAAAAAAGGAAACAATGTAGCACAATTACAAATAAGAGCTGTCACATGCAATAAGAGGATGAGCAAGGACAGCATTATTAAGGAGGAGGCCCATGTTAACTGGAAGAGCTATAAAATAATCTATTGATGGGCAGATTTGTGGAGTTATGGATGAATGAGGCTAAAAACAGGAAAAACCTGTTAGAGCTTGTAAAAGGCTCGGGACAGGCCAGAGGTTTGACTATGAGGCGAATAACCATTGTGAACATATAGCCAGAGCTGCAATGGAACAAGTACAGCAAAGCATTTTCATCAGTCAGAATGGCCTAGTAAAAGTCCAAACGTAAATCCAATGGAAAATCATAAGCAATCATTTTAAATCTGTTCTCAAACACAATCCATCCAATCTAACTGATCTAGGGGAATAAAAAAAAAAGAGGAGCAGGCAAAAATTGGTTTAAGTCCTACTTTAAATGTTTATGCCTTTATGAAACACATTTTCCTCAACTTCAATGAGTTTCCGCACATTGGCAAGTCGCTATTAATGAGAACATCTCAGAGAAAAATGTTAGAGGAAAATCCTTTAAGCAGGAATCTAATGAAACCAACTTCTAGTCTGATGATCATTGGACTTTTAGATAGGAAACAATCTTCCTGACTGAGCAACTACAGCTATAATGAGCTTTACTAATAAACTCATAACCTGAGGCATTCCCAGTGAGAAACATTAAAACCCAACCCCCTAAACCTGTTTACATTTGCTTTAAAAGCTATAACATTACTTTATCTGTTCATGATGGTTTTAAACCATTTTGCCCTCAATATTTTATGTATTATGCTGCCATTTAAATGAGCTTTAGATAAGAATTAGTTAAACTTCATCAAAAAAAAAAAAAAAAACCTCAACAAGTTTTCTGTAAAGCATTGCAACAGTCAGCTACCTTCCTGAACGAGGTGGCTCTTCCAGAGCTCCCAGTGAGACCAGTAACTCCTCTGCAGCGACCAGAGCCTCAGCGGAGGGAGGTGTGGGGAAAGGAAAATTAACCACCTGCAAAAACCACAATTTGAAAACAAAACGTGTTGTTTGCTTTTTTGTCCTTTTCCCTTAAAACATCTGTTTTGTCTCTTTCAGACCTTATCGATGTTAAGATCCTTCATCTGCAAAACCAAGTCCTCTACAGGCCTGCGGGTGATCTCTGCTTCGGAAAATTGGCTAAAGTCTCCGAAAACCGCAGAGGAATACAACCTGTGCAGGGAAGCAGAGAAGAAACATAAAAGCGTCTGTAAGTTAGAATCAGACGCCTCGATATCTGACCACTGTCTATTAGTACTGACCTGTAGCAGTGTCCCGCCTCCGTTCGTCCAGCTCTGCCTGCCCTCTGATTGGCCGAGGCCTGGGAGGTCCATGTGACTTTAAAGGACGACACTCCTGTGACTCGGTCGTAGTAACGCTTCTTAACTCTGCCACAGTCGACGACGTATTTGATGCCAGGAATGGTCAAAGACGTCTCTGCGACGTTTGTGGCGACGACACAGAGACGAGTGCCTGGCGGAGGAGGCCTGAACACCTGCAGTCATAAAAACACTATATTTACATTTGGGTTCATCTGAAAATGTGGGGCAGCGGTTCTTTGCTGTGGGAGCAGCATAACTGGGTCCAGAATGCAGAGTTAGGAAGCAAACTTAAAATTGGTGGTAGAGGTACAGAAACCTCTCCTCTCCGCATTGTAGGGGATGGTCTGAGAATGAGTAACATGCTAACTCAAAACTGCCATTGACTCATTTTTAAACATCACTGAGGCAAACATATTGGCCTTACCTTCGCCTGCTGTTCAGGGGCCAACAGGGAATACAGAGGGAGAACATAGAGAGGAATGGACGGGTCGGCTTTGTCCTCTACAGAAACAAACAAAGAGCAACACTTTGCTTAGGATATTTATTGTCAGTGTTTGATAACAACAAACTGTTCAGTAGCTCTGGGTCAACAGCTACAAATAAACGATAAAACAATAATGACTTGCTGTTTCCTTTTTTTAATAAAGGCCAAATAAAATAGGAATTTCAACCTTTGTCAGTTAAGCACTGGTTTTAAACTTGTGAGTAAAAGAAATGACTTTCAATATAGTCACAGTAACTCTTAGTAAGGTTAAACTCAGAAGGAAATGATAATGAGGATGAATGTTTAGATGTCTTTCCCTATGAAATCTTTCCAAACCCAGAACGAGCTAAAGGTGTTTTTGAGTAAGAAGGGACTGCAAAAGGTTTACCAAATGTTCCTTAATAAAAATACATCTCTAAAAGTTTACTTTAGGGCTAATCATTAACCATCTGTTAGGATTAATTTACCCGTGTCGGCTGGATCGTCGCCTAGATCAAGGTCCGACCCTCCGTCCTCCTCATCTCCGATACCAGCCTCTCTGTCCTCGTCCCCCTCATCCACTGGCAGGGCAGAGTAGTTATCCAGGTCGATCCGAGGCAGAGACTACAATCAGAGTTAAAAGGACAAAAACATTTAAAAATATATCAGACAGGGAGAGAATAAAAACATTTTAAAAATCCAGTATTTTTAGGATTTTATTTTCTTAATGTCTAATCTAATACAGCCATTTCACAAAAGCTTATTGAAACATTGCTGCAGTATATGAGATCGATCCCACAGAAAAAATTTTGTCTTTACAGCAGATAAACTCACAACATTCTTCTTCTTTTTGAGCTTCTTAAATTTCCTCATTGCCTCAGCCGTGTCTGCTTCCTGTTCGTCAGCTAAACAGAGAAACAGGGATATTCAGAACAGAAGGGATCCTTCTCAGGGATCAATGGTTATTCATATGGGGAGAGGCTGACCACGCACCAGTGGCTGTGCTGCCCTTCCTGAATGGGAAGGCATTCCTGAGTCTCCTGCAGAGGCTGTGGACCTCAGCCTGTCCTGTTAGAAACACCAGGATGCCCCCTGAGCGAGAAAACAAATACCATCATCAACTGTTCCCTTTTACACACACAAAATGCTCAGTGCATGCATTGAAAGTACTGATAAAGAATAAACTATGGCTGAAACAATTATTCGTGATTAATCAATTATTGAAATGATCGTCAATTAATTCAGTAATCGATTAATCGTTAACTGGAGCATAGACTCTAAAACATGCTTTTAGCTGACAGAGAAACCCACTTAGAGCAGCAATTATACCAAAATTGCATAAAAGAAAGGAAACAGTTTGCATTTAAGACAAAAAATATATTTTTCATGCTCTGTCCAAAACTCCTCAAGTGGAAAAGTTTCAGTTTCACCTGGTCTATTTTCGTAAAATGTCTTTTTTAATTAACCTTTTCCTCTCTGATTATTCATTGATTAATCGAAAAAAAAATAATCGACAGATTAATCAATTTGCAAAATAATCATTAGTTGCGGCCCTAAAATAAAAGTTAAAATGAAAAATACCAGGAGGCAGCATCCTGTGGATTTTGCAGGTCTTGTGAAAGGCCTCCCCGGTGTAGTCGTCCAACGGAGTTCGTTTGTTGAAATGTACGGTGACCGGGAACTGCCGAGCATCCACCTTAATGACGGGCGGTACAGTCCGAAAAAGCTTCTGGTTTTCTGTGAAGTCCTCAACGCGCAGAGTGGCTGACATGATCAGCAGCTTCATGGGCATCCCTTTCTGCAGGCCGACGCAGGGGAAAACAGGCACAAAGTACAATTTGAGGAAAACTTATTTTTCGTGAATCTGGTTCAATATTGCACTGGATTCACGCCACAGAGAGCTGAAAATGCAACAAAATATAAACATTTAACTGCTTAAGTAGTTAAATGCTATAAATGATAAAAGAAAATAATTCCCAAACAAATTTTTTTTTAAATCTGCTCCATTTCAGACTCTAAAACCCTTGGACTAGGAACATACACTGGGCGATATGTTCAATCGTTGCATGCAGCTGCAGCTCAAACTGTACGATGAAATCGCAGTTTAAAAGTTCACAGCTCATGATGTATGTTCTCACACTGTGCGACCCGACGCTCTGATGCGATCTACCTACTCACACTGCACGTCTAAAAAACACCCGTCGGGCACAGTGCCGAGAGGCAGCGCTGGTCTGACTCAATCTGGAAGAAGTAGAACTCCCTTGTTTGCACATGTGCAGCGCTCAAGGTTCTGGAAAATCGGCTCATAGCGCTACTTCAACAGCATGATTTGTCCACGATCGACCCTCGGTACCCACTGTATACTATACGATCAAGGACGCACAATGAGGCTGAAACTCGGCCGCATTGTAAAAATTCTTGCACGACTGGAAAATCAGCCCAAAAAGGGCAAAAAAATCGTACAATCCAGGCCTGGCTTAAAAATAAAGAGAAAAGAAGACAGAGTAGGCATACTGAAGTTCAGAAAAATAAAGTAGTGAAGAAAAGGTTAATTAATTAGTCCTTTTGATTTTTTTAATGATATGCATGCATTTAGTTTTATAGAAAAGTTTTATTAAAATGTTAAAATCATATTTTGATGTGATAAATCAAAGAAAGTATGGACATAAAAAAATAGAAGAAGAAACAGTCCAGGAAATCTCAGTATGTAGTTTTCTATATTTTAAATATGGAGTTTTTTTTACATTCTCAAATTTTCAGGAATATGTATGAACAATGATATCAGGCAGCCTTTATATACATGCCAAGGATTAGATGGATATCTAATTCAAAGTTTAGCTAAACATTTAGCAAACATATATTAAAGGGAATTTGCCTGAAATTAGGTAAACACAAAGGTGTATCCATCAAAAGTGAAACACAGCACAGCATTGTTTCTGACCTTGTTTCTCAGTGGGACGATGCGAGACAACAACCCAATCAGGATGTCCGTGTAGACGCTGCGTTCGTGGGCCTCGTCTATAATTATCACACTGTATCGCTGGAGCAGGAAATCCTGCAAATCAAAAGAAAAACACAGAAAAATACAAATAGTGTTAACTTCAATTTAGACCTATTCCTCGATCGATGCTAAGCAGGCTGCTTTCATGCAGAGCCTGGGAATTTAGGCAGAAATAAAACAGAGTAAAACCTTCTGAATCTCCTTCAGCAGGACTCCGTCTGTCATGAACTTGATCTTTGTGTCACTCGTCACATTGCCCTCATATCGAATCTGGTACGACACCACTCTGAAACACAGAAAGTTGATTTATTATCAGTAATTTAATAAAAATGTTCCCTTAGGATCTAAAGAGATCAAATATTGAACCTACTGTGTGGGAAGGTTCATCTCTTTAGCCACTCTGTGTGACATACTGACAGCGGCGACCCTCCTTGGCTCTGTGATCCCAATGATCCTGCTGCCGCTGAATGAAAGAAGCAGAACAAAACTTTTCTTAAGCTATTGAAAAAACGCTCAGGTTATTAATTCATTGAATGGATGGACGGACGGATGGACGGACGGACGGAAAACAGAACAAACAGAAGAAAGGACAAAAAGATGGATGGAATTTTTAAAAGTCAGACATTGTGTAAATAAAAGAAAATACATATATTTTTCAATGTTCAGATTTTTCCAAACTATGATGTGATACTAGAACATTTTCTCCAATTCAATGTCAAAAGAAACTTATAAAAACAAAATGGATCCCCTACCTGGCATAACCAGCCTCATACAGGAACTGAGGAACCTGTGTCGTCTTTCCACTTCCTGTCTCTCCACAGATGACAACGCAGGGATTCTCCTTGACTGCCTCCATGATGACCTGCTCCTCACCCAGTACTGGGAGCTTCAGACGAGCTTCCTGCAACAACAGAATTACTTCAAGCAACCAAACAAAGACCAAATCCATGAATGCATGCAATGGGATTTCCCCTCACCTGAACCTCAGCTGACCGGTTGACGGGAATAAAGACAGCCGGCTCTGAAAGCCTCTTGCTTTGTACGGTGTTCTGATCAGTAATGGTCTCTCTCTGTTTATCTGGATCCACGTCATTCTGCTCCACCTTCACTTCCTGTTCGCTTTTAGCAGCTGTAAGAAGTTTGGATGTCTCTGTGGAGTTATTCCCTTCGTCTTCATCCTCTTCTTCCTCCTCAGAAGATGTCTCGTCCTCACTGCTTTCTTCTTTCTTTGGTTCTTCATCCTCTTCTTCTTCTTCTTCCCATTTTCTTTTTCTGTTTGCCCCACTGACACTGCTGATCTTTGGACCAGAGCCTCCATCTTTCACTTCATCCAATGACCTGAAAAGAAGGAAAACCACTGATCCCCAAAATCCAGAGTAATCATACTGCTGCTGTCTTTAAATCTCTATTCGCTAAAATCACACAATCCTGCGATTTCCTTTATTTCTGCACATAATGGTTTTTAGATCTAAACTTACTGTTTAGTTTGGTAAAGTTTTCCTCCTGTTCCCAGTTTGGATGTTGTATACAAAAGTTTCAGTTCAGACTCTGGAAGCTGCACCTCACACAGTTTGGTCAGAATATCTGCCCTCTAAAAACAGACAGAGATATCTTTATGGGATATGAAATAAATAAAAATATAGGGTTTAATAAATGTCCTGAAAGTAAAAGAAATGTCCTTAAATTATGTCTGAAAACAGAAGAACATACAAAAATACTTTGATCTTTTATTTTCAGATGGTTGCGATAAAAAGAAGTAATAACCCTGTTATAAGTTTTCTACAATTTGTCACATAACAATAATAAACCTTAACATATTTCATTGGGATTTGATGTTCTATATCTATAAAAATACAGCACAGTTATGATTCCTTTTGCATTTTCACCTATTTTAATTATGTAAATGACAAAAAATACATTTACCTATATATTCTCTAAGTTGGTTCCAAGTTTAGGTAATAACTAAACCTCAATGAATATAGGTTTAAGCTGTAGGAAGTTTTATTTTGTTATGGTTGACACAATGGATGAAATAAGGAATCCTGAAGTCTGTATAAAGTCATTATTTAAGACAAATCAGGACAGACTTTAAGGTTTTATTTGTTAACATGATCTTTGTATTATTGAACTGAAATCGTATATAATGATACACAATTCCCATATCCATTTAGTATCACACTGCTACATACTGATTACGGCTGTGGTTCTTGTTGTCTTACATGAGCTTTCTTCTCTTTACGCTCCAAGACCTTTTGTAGCTCTTTCCTTTGCTTCTTTGTGAGAGGTTTTTTAGGTTGTTTAAGGTTTTGCTCTTCCTTTGTTTTCTTCTTGTTTCTGGAGGCTGGAAGGACCAGAGCGTTGCTCTCGTCCACACCTTTCAACCTGTCTCCATCTGTCGAAAAAAAGAAAAGAAAAAAGACAGATAATCTAGAAAGCTATTATACAAAGAGGGAATGGACAACCAATTTGATAGCTATGTTTCTAACCGTGCAGCTCAACCACAACACCAGTCTTCTCTTCCTTCGCTGGTTGCTGAGTGTCGCTTTGCTGTCTCCCTTTCCAGTTGTGCTTCTTCCTCAACTTCCCCATTTTAAACCAAAACCTGGGTACAATGCAGAAAACACACTATGATACCGAGACAGACACGGCTCACTAATCTGAACAACTAAGATAGGACCACGTCACCAAAATGTCTTCATGCAGATAATGTGGTGATTATAACTGTTGTTCGGTTCTTACTTTTTCGGCTAAACCCTTCAAAAAGATTGCAGAGAATAAAATAGATGCTTCTGAAGGAACTCATGTGGAACCCCACATAGCCTTCACGTGTAAACATCTATGTGTACGTCACTATAAATTGTCCCCCCCGAAATAAGGGTTTCTCCGGAGAAATGTTCCGCGGTACATTTTAGTGGAAATAATTAAAAATGAAATACAAATATAATAAACGATATAGAAAATAATAGATATAAGGAAATTAAATGATAAATTATCATTATTAATAATACTTAATATCATAATATGGAAAAGGAAAGAAAGAAACAGAAAAAAAATAGAAAAATTAAAAGAAGGTGGCAGAAGAAAATTAGAAGAATTTTCAAATATGAAAGATAGGCAGGGAAGAGTAAAAAGGATAGAGTTGCATATAAATTGAGAGGTGTTTAACTTAGAATGATAAATAAAAGACAAAAGTGGGATACAAAAGATAATAAAGTTTAGTTTATTATAATTGTTCAAGTATTAGTCTAAAACAATGGTCAATAATCCATATATTTACCTCTTTATTCTTTGTATTCAAATATAAACTTAAAGCATTGTTCTTAAAAAGATAAAGAGTCACAAGTTTTAAAAGATGCATATCAAGAATTGTCAAATTATATATATATATTAAAAAAGAAAAGAAAAGCACAATACTTTTGATTAAATCTTTATTTTATTATATTGGTCTCATCCTCCAAATAGCTTTAAATATTGAAGTTTCATAGAGTTATAAATGTATTCCTATTTATAACATTTTACATGACATTTCCAATACAAAATTACTTAAAAGATATTTTATGGTGAAAGATAAACTTCTTGGGGTATTTGGACTGAAATGCAGTACAGATATGTGACATGTTATGCAGCAAATTCTGCAGGTAACAAAATAAAGATTTTGAAGAATTAATTTGTTTTAGAGTTGAGGTAGGGTTGCAAGTGTATTGTTTTGTTACTCTAATCACTTATATTATTTTTAAAATCTGATTAAAAAAATGACTGAGGCTGGTTGATGGTGGTGCATTTAGTAGCTTTGCTGCCTTGCAGTAAGAAGGTCCTGGGTTTGATCCCTGGCTTTGGGTCTTTCCGTATGAAGTTTTCATGTTCTCTCCATATATGTTGTCTGTGGGGACTCTGGCTTCCTTTCGTCTTCCAAAAACATGACTATTAGATTAAATGGTCTCTCTAAGTTGTTCTTTGTTGTGTGTGCGCATTGTTTTGTGTCTCTGCAATAGACTGCTAAGCTGTCCAGGGTGTAACCCAACTCCAAGACTGCTGGAAATAAGCACCACCCTCCTGTGATCATGACAGAAAAGAGGTAAAAGATGGATGTATTAAAGCAAAATGTATGAAACAGAGACAATCCAGTTTTTTTTTCAGAATATAGACAAAAAACAAAAACAAGTGCTGTTATTGAAAATAAAATGACAAACCTTTAACCTTTGTTATACTCTTATTTAGACCATTTAATATATTTTTAACGAAAAACGTATTATCAGTTACCACAAGCTGTAAACCAAAAAGAAAAATCAAAATGTTTTTCCTCTAAGAGTATTGATCCAGTCATAGAAACTTTCCAAGCTTAATCCAAACAGGCTTCTAAACCCGTTAAAAAGCCGACTCTTTTCAGTGAGGAAATTCTTCCCATCAGATGCTGCTGTCCTTTAAGCGCTCATAATCATTCTCTCGGTGACCATCCCCAGCCGCGAAGCTTTCCTCTGTGGCTCGTTTGGCCTCCTTTGAAATCCTCTCAAACCTCCTTAGGAAAGCAATAAGAGCTATCAACAAAGCCGCCTGGACCACCACAAACACTATCAGAGATCCCAGAGAGGCGAGGGCCAGGTTACAGTACCAGTAGTGGCACGACTCCAGCACCTCCTCCTCGGTCAGATACACCACAGACCGGCCTCTTAGGCTAGGAGGCGAGCTGCAGATGACCCCCAAGTGGGAACCCATGCTGGCGGACTGACGCCTCAGCCAGGCTCGCAGATAAAGGATGCCACAGTCGCATATCCAAGGGTTACCGTGAAGGGACACAGAGGACAGGGAGGTCAGGTCATCCAGGATCCCATTGGGGAGTGTGCTCAGCAGGTTGTCATGCAGACGCAGCTCCTCTGTTTCTGCAGGGAAGCTGGAGGGCAGGGAGTCAGAGGTGATAGACCTACTGCTGCAGTCCACCTGAGAACCCTGACAAGAGCAAAGATGGGGGCACGCCAGTGATCTGTGAGCTCCCAATGAGAGGAGAAGACCCAGGAGCAGGTGCACAGTCATGGTTAGCATGCTGCAGAGAAGAGACAAAAGGTGACATTTAAGTTGAACTGGGTGATGACATTTGTCATCTTTCTTTTTTAAAAATCTTGTTCTGCTTCATGTATTGATTCTAGATTCATACTATCTTTTTGGCTCATTTCGTTTTCAGATGATTGGAATATTTATGGGTACTGCAACTGGATAAGAGCTTTGATTCAAAGAGGAAAAATTATGATTTATTTTCTGTTTTTTATTATTTTGTCATACTGCTTATCTTCTTTTCTGAATGGCTTTTGCCAGGCTCATTTATTTCCTTGACTTAATATGCTATTTGATATACTTTTGATTGTTCTATTTAAAAGGACCTAATTTATGGAGCTATAGATCCATTAGTTCAGTTCTGTACAATGAATGTGCACTTTTAATTATATTGAAATGGGTCTCACTCAGTAGTGCCACAGCATTTCAGAAGTTTTTTTTCTGAATGTTTTTCTTTTAAACTGGGTTTATGTTTCACACATGTTGCAGCACACCAAGCTTTGTGTGCTTAAAAGATTATGAAAGTGGAAAGGACCACTGCAGTGAGGGACCACTGCAGAAGAGTCAGGGATTCAATTGATGTATGCAGAAAGTATCAAGAAGCTGAAACCAAGAAGATACTTCACACAAAACATGAGCAATGTGTTTTCTTTTAAAAGCAAATCGTTAAAAAAAAGTCCAGTTTACAACAGGTTCTTTGTCAAGTTTAAGATTTTAGGATTTTAGGAACCATGAAAAAACAAAAAGCATTTTTTGAAAAAGATTGGATATAGTTCATTTCTGCACAAGGTAAATGAACTAAACAGCTGCTTTAATCCCTATCGGTTGGCCCCACACCGAGCAAGAATTTCCTGCATCATATGCTCACGATAACTTAAAACTGTATTTCATCATGCAAGTGTGCCAAGCTAATAAGATGTTAGGCTATAAAAGCATCATGTAGAACTGGTTAGAGATATTTCTCTGCCTTGCTGCGGTGCTGACTTGGGTTTGGACATTATAGCAACAGTTAGATCTAACCTGCTGCTCTGTTCAGGGGGACATCGGCCTGGTCCCTGCTGCAGAAAAAAAACTTCCCACTTTCCCTTTTTAAGTGATAGACTTGGTTCTTTCTTTGTTTATCCACTGTCACTACAGGCTCATCCAGAAGCGAATGCTTCAAGTCAATGACTTGATACATTAAGCTGAATTTCCCTTAATATAAAACTTTAAACAATTTAATAATAATAAGTTGAACTTAATTGATTTCACAATGGAAAAATTAATTCTCTGCATTTAACCCATCCCCTTGGGGAGCAGTGAGCTGTCACTGTTCAGCACCCAGGAAGCAATTGGAGGTTAAGAGTCTTGCTTATAGATCCAGAGTGGCAGTCTGATTGAATTTCTAATGCACAACATCATGATTCGAAGCTCTTTGCCCTAACCACTCCAAATGAATAGATTGGGCTTAACTGCATGTGTTGACAACTAGGATCAATTAGAATATATGTTCCTTGCATTTTAATCAGATTTAATAGACCTGACTTTCTATTTTACGAAGAACACTATAAATAACCTGCATAACTTCCAGCATAGTTATTATTCAAGGCTACATACAAAGTCAGATATTAGAATTTATTTTAATATCAAATTTTTGTTTTTTGTTCTTTACCAGAAAAAATGTGTTTATTTTTGATAGTAATAAATA
Organism: Cyprinodon variegatus; assembly: GCF_000732505.1. Lineage (NCBI taxonomy): Eukaryota > Metazoa > Chordata > Actinopteri > Cyprinodontiformes > Cyprinodontidae > Cyprinodon > Cyprinodon variegatus. The sequence goes on from NW_015150713.1 coordinate 806,599, forward strand.
TATCCAAGTAAATTATATCCACCAACGACAGATATGTAAAATCCCACCAGATTATGCTTCATCTGCAATTTTATTACGTATCACTTCAGCTAAAGGATCATGTAGAACATTTCTTTTACAAATTCATACACTTTTTAATATTTGCTGACCTAGAAAATATAATTTTTTTCTGACTCTTGTATGTCTACAGGAGTCCTGCTGGACATATTAGATTCAAAATATCACCTAAAAAAAACTAATAGTATAAAAGTCTAAAAAAAAAAAAAACGATAAAGCCTGATATTTACCTTTGTTTCTGAGCGACTTGTGAGGATGACTTTGTTTCTTCTGATGGATTTTAGAGGAGGAATGTTTCACCAGTTTGCCAGCTGGCTCATACTGATAAAGACTGCTGTCAAATTATGAGTGTGTTTTCATACACATACATGCTTGTGTGGAGTCAGATAATCTACACCATGATGGAAAGAGAGAGAGAAAGTCAAATGATCCTTCTTTTTCATAGAAAATATAGAGTTAGGTCATAATGTATTTTCATAACTCCTATTATGAAGGTTTAGGTTAAATTTCAGCAGATTTAATAAAAAAAAAATACTTTCAATAGAGTTTCCATAGGTACATTTGATAACTCTTTCCAGAAAGATTCAAACAATTACTAAATATTTTAAAAATGTAATGCTGCATCAAAAACATAGAAAAGATTAGTGTTGCTGATCAGTTTTTTGCCAGGACTGTATCACAAAATTACTGAGGACATCCAATTCTTTTTAACTGGACCTGTGAGGGTTATTCAAAGCTATTAATACTTTATGTATTTTTATCTAAACCGTGGGTACTTCACTGTAATAGTAAAACATATATCTTTACATGTTTCAAGCTGTTTAGCCATTAATGTGTTTGTAAGTCTGGTTTATTTTTTAACCTACTCCAAAAATGCTAAATCCTACAAAATTTAAACTTTTATAAAGTATGAAAGTAGAAGTTTTTTTGCACAAGCTATATTATATCACTGTATCCTCAGCCTGGCAGGAAGATGATGCTGTGAGCAGAGGGAGGGAAGGAGCGGCTGCTGCAGATAAATATGAATCAGCAGATCGTGTTCCTGCAGAAGGTCCCTCTTCCAGTCTAGTTGATGTGTGGAAGTGATAAAGGAAACTGTGAAATGCTCACTGGATTAATCCTCTAAAAATAAAAAAATTTAATAATAAGTCAGAAATTCCATGTTAACAAGAAGAGGAGTTTATTTATCGTACTTTTGCAAAATGGGACACAAAGACTGAGCTAACAGCCTTCAGGGAACTTCTGTACAGGCCATCAGCAGCAGTACAGTCAGCACACACCCATACAAACATACACACACTCCCACACAGTCACTTGCAGACACTTTGCAGTCTTAACTCACATGGAAGTTTTACTACATCAATGGCTTTACTCACTTCTAGGGAGATAAGTTTAAACAGAAGCACAGACACAGTATTTGCTCCTCCTTACTTATTTTCCTTAATGCAGCAGCGACAAAGCAAACTGCACATTGGATGCATTAGATACAAGCACAAGGAATCAGTTACAAAGCAGTAAAAAATAGGCCCAACGCTTCCAGAAGATATGAGTAATGACAGCATGCACACACATGCTCCCTATAATGCACAAACCCTTATTTTAGCAGTTAGCTGCTGCCAATAAGTGCTGTTTCAGCTCAGATTGCATGTAAGAAAACTCTGGAGGAGGATGTTTATACTGACCTTAAGAAACTCTTAATGTTAATTAACAAATTCACAGCAAAAGTTAGATTTTAATTAATTAAATTTCCTTAAGAGGGAAAACGGGTTTCATGGATGGAAATCTGGAGTTAAAGATATATTATGATATAAGCTCAAATATCTAACACATAATCGCAAAATAACACCCAGGTTCAAATCTAACCATCAACCTACAGTTCTTTACAAAACATCTCACATTATATTCAAAAAAATTGCAAGCACTGTGTTATAAATTAGTCACTGACAAGTTATTTAAATTATATCTTAAAATTATTTGAGTTGATATCACAGCCAGGGGCTGAAATTGGAAAACGGAAATGACCTCCAGGCAGACAGACAAAATGGAGCACCAAAATGAATAGAAATGCAGCTGTCAGCTGGAGTTCCCGCGCCGAACGATCTAAATCCAGGTCTGAAGGTCTCATGGGGGTTTTGGGGTAGAAACAGCAGGTTGCAAAGCAGGATAACTCTGCCTCTGGAAATGTCACTGGTCCTTCTCATGCATCTGCTGCTGGATCTTATTCAGCATCTCCTGCATCCTCTTCAGCTGTGTAGAGAAAGAGAACGGATGGTTAAGGAGGGACACATTGACACACTGTAAATAAGCTGCCTGTTTTTGCAGCAAGCTACAAAACAGACTTTACATTAAAAACATGGATATAAACAGATAAAAAAGAATAAACCTGGAAAAATCTAGGGCTGCAACTAGCAATTATTGTGCAACTCGATTAATCTGTCTATTATTTTATCGATTAATAATCGGATAGACAAAGATTCTTTCAAGCTGACTTTTTACGAAATTAAACAGGTAAAACTCAAACTTTTCCACTTGAGGAGTTCTGGACAGAGCATATTGACAGGCATTTCTTTTTTCTTAATCTACAAGGTGTAGTGGAGGATTTTCGCAAATTTTTGAAAAGACCTGCCCTCTCCCCTTTTTAAAAAAATGCACATGCACAACCCTGTACCCGTTCGCGAGAGGGAACGCCTATTAAACATGTGCGAGAGCGTGCACAAGCTCATTTCTCCTTGTGCACGCTCTGTTTAAAAGTAGCTGTTTGCATCGCTCATACAAGCTGACTTTCCAAAAAAAGATTTGCATTTGCTCAACTGTCATAGACTCACCACAGGTAAGTGAAAATGGGGACAAGCACGTAGGATGGCCTTACGTAAACATATCACCAGAATGATTGACAATCAGGAGGACCACTTATTTTGATGATCCACTCGGAAAAAGAACATCCTCCACTTTACCTTTAAATGCAAAATGTTGATATATTTTTGTACAATCTTGGTATAATTACTGCTCTAAGTAGGATGCTCTGTCAGGTTTAATCCTGATTAATTGAATACTAAATTAGTTGACGATTATTTAATTAATCAATGAATCACCATTAATCCGATAAACAGTTTCAGCCCCAGAAAAATTACAAATGTTTCTGTTCTCAGGTTACAAAGATTTTTCCAGACATCTTTGTAACCTGATCAAATGAAATTCAATGACTTTCTATGACTGCGACTAAAGTTCGGCAGCTGAAGACATTCCAAACCAGTTTAGAAATACAGTATGTTCATTATCATTATCTTGCTGGAACACCCAATCATGTCCGAGCGTCAATCATCTGTTCTAACCAGATTCTATTAAATAGGGTCTTACATTTGGTACCGACTTTATTGCTGCGGGAAGTATTGCACCATTCACTACTGTGCAACATGTATTTCACAAGGCTTGAGTGTGAAGTGGCAAAACAATTAACAATCGACATGTTTATGTCCTTCTACACCATCAATTGTCTACATGGGCTTATCTTTGCAAGCCTGAGGGCTTGAAAATAACACAATACATTGAAAATAAATACTCCAAACACTGACATACCTCCTCATCTTTCATCTTGATTAGCTTCTCAGTGTCCACGTCTGGGGTGGACAGTGGCAGGATGGGAATGGGGCTCTCCATCCGATTGTCCTGAGCCAGTTTACTGAGAGATGAAACAGACAGAAGAGAAGGGATTAAATGTTTATATCTATACAACTCTGATTATAAACGTTTGATGTTTGTTCTTTAGACTATTTCTAACACAGAGAGACCAACCTGGTCATCTCCTGGATGCACTGCGCTCTGTAGTTCTCATAGTGGACGTCACAGGTTACATCTTTGAGGTCGTGCATGTGTGAGCGGATCAACATGTTCCTCAGTTTCACAAAGTCACAGTGTGACTGATTTTCCACTGTGGAGATAAACTTTTTATCAACAAGCCTGGTTACAAGCATACAGTTCTTGCAACACTATCACATCCTCTGGAGTTTAACCGTTTTGTCTCATAACGACCACCAGCTGCAATGCTGTTTTATGTGGATTAATTGATTTTATGTGACAGATTAACACAAAGCAGGGTCAGTAGACGCCCTGCTGGAGGTTGGTCACCAACCATGCAGGCGACTGTAAGGGAGAAAGCGGATCTTGTTTAGATGGGATAAAAATTGTACTTCTTGATCTACATGCAAAATGCTGAGTGTGGTTGGAAATCAACACCATGAACACATCGTTCCCACAGTGAAACATTGAGGTGATAATATTGTGCTGACGAGAAGCCGGATGGCGCTAAAAACAGCATAAAACAGAAAGGAAAACATGCCTGAAGCTGCACATGATTTTAGACTGGGGTGAAAGTCCCCAAGTAGGACAATGATCATAAACGTACAGCCAGAGCTAAAATGGAAACGGTTACATCAACCATTATTCATGAGTGTACAAGTCCCAATGTATGTAGCTTATATTCTCTGTCATGAGGGCTGAACCAATGCGTCATTCATCAAATTACCTTCTACAATCCCCCAGGGGTACAGGCGTCCTCTCACCCTCTGTCCTCTGGCCTCCACCACAGTGTTGCTGCCGATCACAGCGAACGGTGTGCACTCCTACATGCAGGATGACAAGTTGTTATTTTAAACCCATTTGCACAGGAAAGGCTGGCTGAGCATGCTGGTGCATATTCACATATTTAGACACGTTCTCTAAAGAGCCATGCAACTAAAGGGGAAGCATCACAGGGATTGCTCAGACATGTAACACATTGCATGCTGTTCCTTTTTTTTCTATTTTAAAGGCAGAATAGGAAAAGTCACGCCACAAGCTATATCTTTTTATTTTTGGATGTTGAAAATGATAGAAAATAATAGCGCCTATAGTGCATATAACATTTAAACTTCATGTCTACTGACATAACCTATTAGCTTAGTGATCCAGTTCAGAGGATTCACTGTTTAGACCAAATCTCTGAATACTAAATCAATTTCTGCCAAATCAGCAGCAGAATATCTTTAGTTTGGCTGCAAATCTGAGACATATGAGCCTTTTCCTTCTCAACTCAGACCGAAAAAATGCAATAAGAGTTTGATACACAGCGATAAGAGAGAAATGTCAAACCAGACTTTTATTTTCAGCTTCAACTGAGACTTTTCAGAAAGAATAGAATAATCTTTATGAAAAACACAACACAAGCTTTAATTAGTTGTAACTTAGGCTACTGTAAGTTCAAACAAAGAACTCTTTTGTAAAAGATTCTGCGAAACCGGTAGATTATCCCAAACACCTGACCTTGGATTAAGAATCTTATTTGAGACCCTTTTCAAATGTTTCCTGTATTTTCCAGCCAAATCTACTTGCATTGTACTACAGTGGAGAAAAAGGCTTGAAAGTAACCAACAAAATGACAACATACAACTGAAATTATTTGCATACAAATAAAACACCTCTAGATTTTGAAAATAAAACCTAAGGTTTTCCTGTAGCTTCTGAAGAAGGTTTTTATGGTTTTCCCAGCAAACAATATTTAATAAACCATGACTAATTAATTGGTACCAACCACCTTAATAGGTTTAAAGGAATCACAGTGACAAATGACAATGTTTTGATAGATAATGCAACATTTTCTAAGCAGTCTTAGAATTATGTATTTTATTGCATTCATAAAAATGACTCCTGTTTCCATTGTCTTTCTGTTAGTGAATGAAGATTGGTTTATATTAAGTATAAAATAATGTTTATTTAGCATACACCATCTCATAAAGAAGATACCAAATCTCTAGATTGTTCTAGTGCAGTTTACAGTTACTGATGTATGGGCGGGATATAGTCTCATACAAACACTCATTTTAAGAAATAATTGTTTTTATCAGTTTCCTTGTGTTAAGTTGGTCAACAATGCAACATTTAGTCTTTCCCTGACATTTCACGAGGTATACAAGAATAAAAATGTTTTTTCTTTCTCTTTTCTCTCCAGATCATACACTCTAACAATCTTCCGATGGTCAATGGAAGAGAAATGGGCCCCTAGCATTACAGATCATCCACTGTGCATAACAGTGAGCTCAGTTTCAAATACAACAAAATCAGTGTTTAAAATTTTGGCCTGGAAAAAAAAAAGAGAAGCTTTTTGCTGGGTGAATGTAGGATCAAAAATCTTTGTAAAATTATTAGGAAAAATAATAAATGCATTTAAATCAAAGTTTGTGTTTTTTCCTCTGTTGTTTGGGTGAGATTATGCTACTGGGAATAATTTAACCATTTTTTCAGATGAAACAGTAATTCTGGAGGGTATTTTATGTCAGTAGGTAACTGCTAGTTTGTATTTGATCTAAAAAGGGGCTTTATAACTCTTAGGCTCACCTTCAGCTCTTTGTCAAGTTGTTTAAACTCCTCATCCTCGTCAGAGTCACATTCAGGGAACTGGTAAACTTTGATCCCAAACTTGTCTATTTCCTCCCGTATCTGTAAGAGGAGACACACAAAAACATGTGGATTAAACTGCATTAAGGTCAGGGAGCGCATACAGGCTAATGGTCCTAAACTCACTCTGTCTTTGAGTTTTTTTATCTCGTTGGGAGTGAGGCAGTCGGCCTTTGCTATCAGAGGAATGATGTTCACTTTTTCATGAAGAGCCTTCATAAACTCCACATCAACGGGACGCAGGCTGAGAAGAGAAAGCCGGAGTCCAGTTTACTTTTCCTTTGGTTTGATTCTGCAGATATTGTCTGTGTATATGTGTCATTACCCATGTCCAAATGGAGGGATGAAGTAGAGGCAGCAGTGGACCCTGTTGTCCTGGATATTCTTTCTATTCAGCCCGCTCTCATCCCTGAAGTATTGCTCAAACTGCTGATCAATGTAGTCTGTGATTGGCTTCCAGCTAGAACACACAAAATAATGACTAAAGTTACATTTATCTATGGAGCACCCTTTAAAGTTACCGTAATTACATTTCTGAAGAGGACAGATGCAGAAAAAGCATATTTTTACTCTTTCACTGAGAACAGGCGTAAGGGGGAAAGTCCAGAAAAATACACATATGAATTGAATTACGAGTCCTTACAGCGTATATTTCTTCTGTATATAAACTTTGCATAACCTTGTGTGAGTTGTCCACACTATCTAAATGTAAGTGTAAAGTAGTGGTGATAAAGGGAACAGTGGGACGGACTGCACTTAAAGGCAGCTGTAGAGTCAAAAAGACTGACAAATCTACAGCTAACAAAAATGCAGTAACCTCTAGATGCACTTTTTTTAAACCAAAAAAACACAACACATTTTAGGGTTTATCAGAAAATAACTCACCAAAAATGTAGAATATTTGTTAAAAAAGTCTAAACCTGATCGTATCCTGTTATTGCGTCCAATAATAAAAATAACTCCTGAATAAAAATTATTTTACCAAACTGTTTTAAAAATAGATTAACTTAAAAATGAGGTAGCCTTTTAATCAATGCAGAGTCACTCAGTATTTGTGGTGACTTGTAGACAAAGAAACAACGTTGTCTCATTGGCTTATGTACAGTGAGATGTTTTTAAAGAGGAAGCAGATCTTAACGTAATACGAAGGGCCCAACAATGGAACCTTGAGGAACTCCTCATGTTATTTTTGCTAATGCCACATAAAATCTTAACCAGAATGTAGAAGTTTTGACATTGACCATCTGCAACATGTGGCAATGCAAATTCTGGTGGTGTGTTTGAAAAGCAGCACCATTAGCTAACATGAGACCAACAAGAGCTGCAGCTCACCACTCGTTGTTGTTGACGGCATCTCCAAACCCCGGCGTGTCCACTATGGTGAGCTTGAGCTTTACTCCTTTCTCCTCTATGTCTACAGTATGCTTGATGATCTCTACAGTTTGGTTAATCCGCTCTGCAAAGCATCAGCGCAGGATGAAGGACAGAAAAAATTGGATTAAAGACATCAAGGACAGAGCTAAATAAGCTGTGTTATGTTAAGATAACATCTAAATTCAATTTTCATTATTTTCAACTTTACGAATTTTTAAAATGGAAATAATGTTTATTAAGGCTAAACCAGTTTTAAAACCAGGCTTGTAGGAACCAGCAGAAAACCAAAAAAAAAAAGAAGAAAATGAAGATAAGAGTGAAATGAAGACTCACCCTCTGCATTCAGTAACTTCCTGTCTTTGTAGAGGTCTGTAAGGAAAAGGCTGTTGACCAGAGTGGACTTTCCCATCCCAGATTCACCTATAAGCAAAGAGACATGGCAGCATATTTAAAATATATAGTACAAAAACAGATCAATTCTGGATTATTAGAGCCATTATCCTGAAACCTAACAAAAACTGATCAGTGTAACCTTTAAGATAACCAGTTTAGCATTATGATCCTAATAAACTGTTAGCAATGACTGAATTGTTTACAGTTTTGTTTAGAAAAAAATAAAAATAAAACTGACCTGCAACCATTAGGGTAAAATCAAAGCCTTTCTTTACAGACTTCCTGTGGACCTGGTTGGGTAGAGTTGCAAAGCCAACATATTGTTTCTCCTGCAACATAATAAAGGGGGGAAAAAGATGTGTTTAGGAAAAAGTGCTGCGATCCACCATTTCTACTGATGTAGCTGTAATTCAGAAAAGCAAACCACTCAGCTGAAGAAAAACAAATTACGTCAAAGGCTTATTTGCAGGATTTGATGCACATAAAGAGTAAAAACACACTTATTTTTTTCTGAATATATATATATATATATATATATATATATATATATATATATATATATATATATATATAGAGATGTGCCGATCGTATGTAAATATCAGATAT
>NW_015150713.1:815467-816869 GCF_000732505.1 Cyprinodon variegatus
TACACTGGTGCCACCGGGCCCTCTGACCACCATCGGTCAGCAATGCAGGTGAAGTGTCTTGCCCAAGGACAGGTCACTGAAAGCCGGAGCTTGAACTGACAACCGTCCGAATGCAGGGGAAACTCCTGCACCCAACACCACTGTTGTCCTAAATACTAAATACATTTTTAAGTTGATAGATTTTTCACCATTTTCTCATCCAGGGTAAACAAATCCTGCAAAGTTAATCTATTGTTGAAATCAGCTGTTCTTCATTTGATAGGAAATTTAAACCAATCTCTCTATATGACTCAACTGCATTGTCTATGCAAAGTTTCTTGAGATTACATGTGCTGTAATTTAGCACTGTATAAATTAACTGAATGAAATGTTATTTAATTAATTAGTTGTTTTTTTATCAGATTATTTAAAAACAAATGAAATATAAAGATGAAATATATTGTATTCTAAATACCACAGTAATGTTTCAACACATCTGCTTTATTGTACAGTAAAAGGCAAGAAAAAAAATATCCATCAAACATGTTTATAAAGACGGATGGTTAGATCTGTTACATGCGATTTTCTGATTGCCTTAAACCAGGGTTCTGCAACCTGTGGCTGCAGAGCCTCAAGTGGCTCTTTGGACCTCCTACAATGGCTCTTAATCGTGGCTGAAAATCAAAAAGAATCAGGAACTGTTTTTATTAGTTCTTTGCAGTTCTTTTTTACACCGTTAGCTTGAACTCTATCATTTATTTTACATACATTTTTACAGATAAACATTCAGAAAGATAGTGATTATGTTTTTTTTTTTATTCTAAAACCTAGAATGAAGTTTTAGTTCTCAGGCACAAGATAACGTTCGAGGTTTTAACACAGAAGATATTTAAAGCATCTATTAAACAAAAATCAGTTGTCCTTTAATAAAATGTTTGTGTGAAATCTGCGACTGATTGACTTTTATCAGGTGGATTCAGAATAAAATTACTCTTTGGATGTATTTGCAGACCCTTGACACATTTCTTACAGCCAGTTCTTATGTGTGATTAGTAATAATTATATAAACGAAGATGTGTGTAAGTACATGTGAATATGTATCATAATGAATGTGGGTTGGGTTAAAGAGTGTAGCCTTTCAGAATATCCTTAATCTTTAATGCTTAACTTGAAGGGAAGTGGATTTAATTTCTTGTTTTTCAATGAGGTTTAGACTCATCTAATTTTTTCCTCTATTCTAGGATAGAGCTTATTATTTTCTGTCAAGATGTTATGTCTCGTCTCTTTAAAATTCCATACTTATGTCAATAGCGTATAAACATTTGAACATCAGCACCCCCTTTTGGTTAAAGTGTTGAAAGCTGAAATACTTAGAATAGAATAGAATAGAATAGAATAGAATAGAATAGAATAGAATAGAATA
>NW_015150713.1:816994-830643 GCF_000732505.1 Cyprinodon variegatus
TAGAATAGAATAGAATAGAATAGAATAGAATAGAATAGAATAGAATAGAATAAAATAGAATAGAATAGAAAATCCCCTTATTGTCCCAAAATGGGGAAATTGTGGTGTTATGGCAGCAAAAGGCACACTATCAGCTAACTACATTTCAGTAAAAGTTAAATAAAGTTTTTTCTCTGTTAGGCTACATATTGATTTTCTAAGTTGATTTATTAAAGCCTCAGAAATCTTTGACTTCCATGTCAAATGTGAAAAAAATATCCATGTAAAACATCTGTTGATATTTTGTCAACATGTGGTTGAAAAGCATTGGTGGGTCGTCCAAACAGGTGATCCTCACCTGACTTTTAAAATGCAACTTCATGCAAAAATCGGGCAGGAAGGGTGGACATTTCTGGAATTTGTGGATTACAGATCTTTTCATGCAATAAAAAGAGAAGGTAAAATAAAACAACTTTAAGTAAGATGATTAAGCTTCCTTATTCTGAATGCTTATGGAACAAGAAAGTCTATTATTTTCATTTCCTTTTAGTACATTGAGTTTGACAGGTTTAAAATCACACCTTACAAATACAGGCGGCTCCTAATTCACATGTTGCTCTCAACCGTACAGTCTGAGCTCAAAGGAATGTCATATGACCCCAACTTTAAGGAACTTGTTTTCCTCCATCTCTCTGCAGCGCAGTTCTGGCAGCGCCTGCATTATTTTGTGACCCCCTTCATGTTTCCAGGGTACTGATTTTAACCCATCTTGATCAGAGGTGTTACCTGAAACGTGGGAACCTGTGTATGACGCTTTACTTAGACATGGTAAAAAAATCTTTCAGAAATAAATCAGTGTTTTCGGATGGTTATACATTTTATTTTGTGGGTGGTCTAGGAGATACAAATAAACCTAAGATGGTAAAACAAAGAACCGCGTTTTAAAAAATAGGGAATAAAAGCTATTTAAAGGTATGTCATCTGTATCAGGTGCAAAAGATTAGCAAAGATAAGCAAAAAATTAAAAATACTAACAAAACTTCAAAATCTTCTCATCAGCTTTTGTGTTTTTTTAATGGGGATAAGGACACAACTATCTTTTTTGACAATTTCTTGTTACACAACCAAACATGATTTTAAACACTGACAGCGACCCTGTATAGAACCATCTGACTCCAGCATAATGCTCCAACATGCCCTAACTAACCAGAAGTCATGTTTATTTCTCATCAGATTTCTCCTCATTCTTTTAGTCACAGAAGACATCAGAGTTAATGTTTTTCTCACAAGCGCTGCTCTGACCCATCTGATTTAAATGGATGATATACCTGCTGTCATCAGGAGATACATGGCAATGCATGCTTAATGTGACTAAGATGTAGAACGCAAGAAACATCTAGAGCATGCAGCATACCAGTCGTTTAGGATGGGTTTCGAAAACCAATTGCCCCACTATGTTAATATCCACCTGTTAAGACAAACATGATTTTAGCTTTTGGATATTTTTGGTATAAGTTGAAAGACAAAATATAAACTTAATCTACAGAATAGAGTTGCTTAAACCATAATTAAGATGTAGATGTTCTTCTGGAGCCTCCATTATGAAAATATCTACAACAAACCCTGCAAACTACTATATGATCGCTTTCTCTAGCACATAAAAATACTACATATTTAAGAAGGGTAGATTATTTTTAGTTGTTCATGAGGGAAACTAATGGGAAGTGGGAAATCTGAGTTTTATCAACAAACCTCAAGCTTAATAAGACAATATGGTCGCCACAGTATAAAGATTAAACATTAGACAAGTTATTTGCACATCAGACATTTTGCATTTTTTGTGAGAATGGAAAAGCAAAGCATTATCAGCTAACCCTAGACCACTTCTAGCACCAGTGAACACAACACACCAAGGGGATAATAAATACTGTCACAAAAAAGCTAAAACTTTTCATTATACGCTTTCAATAATTTACTTTCATTCTGATGAGATTTCTTAGAAAATTGCCCTGATATATAGTTAATTAACTAGAACATGCAGTCTAATGAGAAAAATAACAACCTTTAAGCAGGTATTACACATAATTATCATTAATCCAACATTACAGAAAATTTGATAGGATTAAATAACATACGTACTTAGAATAATAAGGTTATAATAGGTCATAAAATGTTCACTTTAAAACCAGCTATTAATCAGGAATTTCCACTATTCCAACTGAGAACAATGGTTTTTGTTGCCTTATATTTCTACTTTTAAGTTTGAATACCACAGACAGTGTTTTTGTCATTTTTATTATAGCTGTAACAGTGTAACAGATATACTAATAATAATGACTGTAGGTGTCTTTAATACCAAGTAACTGGAATACCAAAGATCTCTATGCTCCAATGTCCCAATTCCAAGGTGAATTGAATGCACCATCATTAACAGACACTAGGCTGTGACAGTATAGGTGTATTGTTTTAACAGAGAAAAACTAAACTGCATTGGTGACATTTAAACCGATAGAGGGCAGTACTAGGACAGTTTTTGGCCAATATTGTAGAATTCTACAAGGTTACATTGAAATGTCCAATTGTGAAGCGCAACGTAAAGATAGCACTATGGGTGGGTATTTATCGCATCGTTGATCATCATTGTGATACATTTCTATTCATGATAACAATTCTGATTTATTTTCTCTGATGTTGCTGCTGTTTTTCAAATATCTATTACCGTACAGTAAAAATGTCCATTGATGTGTATTGGTTATTTTATTCACCAGGTGCACAGTTTTATGTTGTAATACTTTACAGTACAGTGTTTCATTTTTTATCTTTTAACACTTCACTATCATGTTATTCTTACACATTTTTCTAAGGTCCACATTTGTGTGACAATTTTTTTCTATTATCTTTTCGCTGCTGTAAAAGCTGAAATATAATATTAGGAAATAAAATGGTTTTATCTAGAGATGCCTAATTTGGGGTTGTGTTACACTTTAAATGTCTTTCCATTCACTCTAACCAGAAGATTTTGCTGGTTAACAGAAAAAAAGACTATAAAAGGTCAGTCTGTGGCTGGGAGAAAACATGTCAACTGCAGTGGGTCTGGACCGGATCAAATATATGGCGGGAGTTTGCCTGAAATACATTGCATGAGTTTTTCTTACACCAATTCAGAGACGATATTTCAGCAACAGGGAAGCCTGCTGGAGACTTTGAGGGTCTAAAGGAGCCAACCACTTCCATGTTTTTTGGGACTACCAGGTGATAAAACCATTTTAGGAAGGGTTCCACAAACATATTGAAAATATATTCAATGTAAAAATACCATTCAAATGTGAAACGTTGTATTTGGGCAGCTTACATTTGGTTACAAGGACCAATAATGATGTAAAACTGCTGGTCATACTAGTGGCAGGCAGTAAGAAAGCCATTACAAGGAAATGCTTAAAACCAGATCCACCGGCTATCGATGAATGGATTGATATTGTTCAATAGATTTATGCTATGGAAAAAACTTTTTTTTCCCTCCAAAAGGGAAATTTGATAAAATCTGGACTAAATGTACTGAATATTTAAAACTAATTAGATCTGATTTAATTTGATTGCTCTTGTGAATTATGTGTCCTGCCCTTTTATGTTCTTGTGGTTTTTATTGCTCGAGGTGGGGCAATCCCCAATATTGTTCAATTCTGTTCATTTTTGTTATGGTTCACAACTAAAGTTAATTTTACTATTTTTATTACTAAAATTAGTAATAGTCTGTAAAAAAAAAAAACTCAGAAAGGCAGCATGGACAAAATCACTTGGACTCTGCCAATATTCTCATGTACGACCTCAAATGGGTAAAGCAGTAATGAATGTGATGGAAATCTGTCTTTCTAATAAAAATACATAATTACAAAAAAAAATCAGTATGGGTGCAAGTAATATATATTAATTGTTTCAAGTAATTACATTTTTTAATACATTATTTTAAAAATATAAATTTTTGAATAATATTTCAATGCACATAATATGACTCTAATAAATGTTGCTGTTGAATTACAGCTTAAATATGATGACGCACATTTTTTTGATAGAAGAGTCAAAAAATGTTACTGGCTGCATGCATTTTGTTTATTACTTGACCTGTAAAAAATGAAATAGAAGAAGGTTTAGAGATCTAAAAAACAAACAAAAACCTTATGGTAATGGAAAAGAAACTCAAACTCTATTCCAAGAGCGCATCAACAACTCCTCCAGGAGGTCGTACAGGAACTCTGAAATACACCTTATGCTTACTTCATTGAAGAACTGAAATTATCATTTGAAAGTTTCCTTTTGTGTTTTCTCAGGATATATATGTCTGATTAAACATTTAGATGTTTTTTGCGCTACATACTTCACTCCTTCTTTTAGCTCCTCATTAATACTCAAAAAAAGAAAAAAAAAGCAGGCATTACTTTGGTTAGGGGGCTTTTCATGTCAAGACATTAAAATGTAAGATCTGAAGATCTTGTGCCGCAATAAAATGACCACAACAGTGAGAAAAGCTGCAAGTGTTTGGAAAGTCTTGTGCAGAGCATTCCTCTCAGAGCGGCTGAGAATAACCAACGCCTCAGACTTTCCAGAAACACAAAGAGAACCACAGGATACCAGTCTCCCACTGTGTGGGACAGCAGCTTCTGCTCCCACTGCATCTGGCAGAGCGTCATCTTAACCCTACACTACAACACACTGACATGTGGAGAGATAAACAAACATTCAAGCCCTGCAGAGAGCATTCACTCACAAACAGAAGCTACATTCAACAGACCTGAAAAGCTCCTTCACTAAACCAGACAAACACACAGTGAGAGTCCTCATACGCTGTCATAACTTGTCACGCACGTTTCCAACAGTTCCCTGGGGTGAGGATCACATTTGTCAAAACAGACAAGCAAATATGTACAGACATAGAACACAAAACATAGTAAGAGGTGAAAGATGAACCTCTGATGAAGCTGCAGAAAAAAATCTGAGCACTTTCTGAGAAACAGTGCAGCAAAAACATAAATAAGTTGGCAAAAAAATTTAAAGTGGAAGATCCTTCCTTAAACCAGATACAATTTCTTTATATTTTAAAGGACCGTGCAAATAATGTTTCACACTTCTTGCCTCATTTCTTTAAATCTATTCATATACTTCTATCTCTTTACCTTCTGTCTGGCGGTTCTCACTCGTGGGCACAGAAGTCGTTCCACCAGCTTCTCTTGCAACATGATGGCATCCATCCTAAACCACCCCAACACTGACAGACTAAAATAGCCACCGGTCTCAGAAAGTTGGAGCAGCAGCCCAGCAAGGAATGGAAAAAAAAGCAAGTCTCTTTCCCTGGTTGCTGTCCCTAAATATATTTGTCCTAGACTCCCTGCTCTTACGTTTGTTTACTTCCCAGTCCTGCTTCTTTGTTAAATTCTATCTTTTCTGTGCCCTACAGCGGTTCGGCTCACCCTGTTCAGACAGGTATGAAGAAATGTTCCCTTCTGAAATGGAGTTTAGCAGGGAGAGAAGGAGAGAGAGAGAGGTGGCAATTTGAGGGAGGAAACAAGGGAGGGATGGAAGAGGCGAATGTCTGAAGGAAACCCATTCATTCAGTCCACATTCCCTACCCCCCCCTTTAGACTAACATATGAAAAATAAATTCTCCCCCAAAATCCCCACCAACCTTCAGCTTCATGTAGTCAGAAAGTGCAGATAGTTTGTATGCTTAACATATGAAAAGGGAACCTGTTTCAACCTGAAGGAAACAAAAGCTTCAGAGATACAAACGCTGCATGTACAGACAAATGCAGTGAGGTTATCAGATAATAAAGAAATTAACCTGCCAGTCATTCTTCTCACTGATGTGTTCACTCTAATATAATACAAAAAACAAACTTATATAGTGTACATCAGAGGCCCTGGAGAACTTACATTAGAAGTAGAAAAACTGCATTCAAAACCCAAACATCTAAATTCTCATACAGGATAAAAAATTAAAAGTTTGTACCACCCAAATAGAAAATAAAGCATGTGAATCTTGGCAGCAAGCACAGAAATCTGTACGTATAATTCATAAGACTCTAAGGAGTCAAATGGGAAAGCAAAATGAAAAGAAATATAATATGACGTATAGTCTTCTCAAACTAAAAAGCTGACAATTAAGTTATTTATTTGCTTCATTTGGAAGGGACAGTTACAATAAACATAGATCATAAAATAGTGTCTGTCTCCCACAGAGTAAAAATAGATCAAAAGAAAAAATAACAAATACATGCTGCTGCCAGGATTTTTTTTTTCTTTTTTTTGTGGCCAGTCCACTCAAAGTCTTAATATTTGCAGGGAGACTTTACCACAGGTTGCTTCCTTTCACAGAAGCAGCTCTTGTTTATCTAGAAGTTTCCAAGTAAAAATGTACAAATGTAGATGTAATATGATTAAAAGTTGACCATTTAATTCTTATTTACCTTCATAATTAATTAAATTAATAACAAGAGAAAGACACAGATAGAATGATGGTTAATCTAATTTAGGAAGAGCATTACTTAAACCCCAAGTAGTTTAAAGTTGAACAAAATCTTTCAATTTGACCAACTTGCTTCTCCTGAAAAGAAGTAGCATTATTGGCCTGAAGTGACCCAGTTGGAGGTCCAAATTTATTTCTGATGGTTGTGATTAGGGTGATGGCAGGGAGGCCTTTTTGAGCTCATTAACAAAGATGAATTGTCACAATACCAGCGAAGATATGAAGAAAAACCGCACAGTATTTGGCTGCTGTACAAAAGATATTTCCATTAAAGATGGATGGATTACACCTTATGGGGAGTTAATGAGGACACTGAGCTCAGACGGCATAAAGGAACAATGAGCCAGTGTGTCTTCACTTATCACTTCAGAAGTGCTTACGTATATATATATATATATATATATATATATATATATATATATATATATATGTGTGTGTGTGTGTGTGTGTGTGTGTGTGTAACGGAGGTACATTCATGGCAGAGGGTAAAGCCAATTGATTCCAGATGTTACAATGGCATTCGTACGTGTGTGCGTGTTTGATGGGTGTGTCTGGCTAACACATAATGTGGGCAGCAGAAGTTAAACATTCTTTGAAATAAAAGAAGGAGGACCGTTTTTTTCCCCCACACAGACGTGACCCATGTTGATGCCACGTACAGGATGTTAAAGCTACTGCCCCGACCACAGGGGGGAGACAGAGGACTACACTGGGGTTAAAAGTTTGAAGATCTTTGTGAAGGAAAGTCTCAGTGTTTTCAACTGAAATAATGCAATATAGAGCTATGCTTCATTAACTAGACGGATTTATGAGCTTTAGTAGAAGGAGTGACGGTATAAACAAAGGAAAGGGGCAGATGTCTTGCAATGGTCTTACAATAACCCCAGTTAAACCCCCCACAGTTTGTCCTTCTCAGTAGCCAGCTGTCCCTCATCTCCCATTCAGGCACCCAACACCAAACAAACAGGCCTAATAGAATCACTTATTCACACTTCTGTTACACTTGGATATTCAGTATGAGTGAAAGTAAGCTGTTTGCTCCTCTTCTTTGACCTGCTCAGTTTGTCCTCCCATTACATTTCAAAACTGTTTGAAACCTTAGACAGGCTATCATGGCTGTTCTTTAAGCTTTATTTTCTAAAACAGAAGTTAACATCAAGAAATGCAAACTTTAACAAATGTAACATAACCAAATTTAAAGAAGCATAAGGTTTTAAGTAGGAATGCATCGATATCAAAATCTGAACTGATATCTAATATTGATATTGCCATTATGTCCAAAAATACTATATTTTTACCAATACCATGTGTAATGTATTTATCGAATTATTGGACACCATTAGAGCAACAACATACTTCTTAAAAACGGTTTCTCTACTTGAATCAAAAGCTATGATTTATGATTACCGCCACCTGACCAAATAGATAGCATTGCAGATCCCCTCCCATCTATGACCTGAAACAGAAACAGCTACTTCATGGAAATGAATATCGATCATTAATATTGGCCCAATTTTCAATGATTCAATGATACAGATATGCTAGAAATGACCAACCAATATTATTACTATCAATATATCATACATCCTTAGTTTTTAGGGTGTGATATGTTAGTTTATAAGACAACACTGATGGGAGAAATCAAGTTAAACTAAAACCTGTTGATTCCAGAATATAATTTCAGATTCGCCAATGTTTTCTTGTCAGTTGGAAAGATTATGGAAAATGTAGGGATAGAGGGAAAACTGTGGAAAGATGGATTGCTCTGAAATAATTCCCATAGGTGAGTCTTAGAACCCCCCTCAAATGTTCCTGCTTGGCTGTGACACCACCCTGGAGTGAAATATGAGCTGTGCTGCTGCCATCAACACCTTTGTTTATAGATGTTGGAGATCGTCCTGTTTTTCAGTGTAGTCCCGTTTCTCTGACTGTGACTGGCTGGATGTGCTCTCTTCATCCTCTAACATGGGAGCTGGCTCGGAGCTTGTCTGTCTGGCTGTGTGTTTCCTGGACAGAGCTGCTTTTTACAGTTGCCTTTTGTATCTCTGCTTCTGTCTCCTTGAACCCTTCTGTCTCCTTGAACCCCAGTCGGCCTCGGCAGATGGCCGCTCACACTGAGCCTGGTTCTGCTGGAGGTTTCTTCCTGTTAAAAGGGAGTTTTTCCTCTCCACTGTCGCTACAAGCATGCTTAGTGTGAGGGATTACATCCGAGTCAATGAGTCGATGCAATCAACTGGTTTTGCTTAGATAGAAAACTTTGAATACATTTGACTGTATGCTCTGGTAAACTGTAAAGTGCCTTGAGATGATGTGTTGTGAATTTGCGCTATAGAAATAAACTGAGCTGAACTGAACTGAACCCATTAAATTTTGGAGTTGATCAGGATTTCGGAATTTCTTAAATAATTTTGGAATAAAGTAAGTCATGGTAGGATTATTAAAGCTTAAAGGACTGAAAGCCCTGAACAAAGTAACTATAGAGAATTTGAAAACTTAAACTAGCCCACGGCTGTCTGTAGATCAAGTCTCTCCATCTCTCCAAAGAAGCACTACAGGTAGAAAATCAACATGGCGCCGCCTGTAGGCAGCGGCTTGATACAGCTCTCGACAATGCCATAAAATATGCTGCTTAGAAAGCTTAAAACTTTTTCACTGCTAAGCTGCTGCTCATTTACTAACTAAAAGCTGTGCAAAAAAAAAATTGTTTTGTATACAATATGTGTATACAAAATGACAATAAAAGTAATTTAATTATCACATTCACATCTACATGCCTGTTTGAATGCAGGAATACGATTTGTTTTTCCACTATAACCTCCACCAAGGAGGTAACGTTTCAGCACTGGATTGTTTGTTGGATAATGGAAATGCTATGGCCTATTAGTTGATAGTTTAGAACCTGTTAAAATTTGATAATGATCCAGATCCAGATTTAGATTTAGGAATATTTTTTAGATTTCTTAACATTGTGAAATGAGCTGCCTGCTGCAGGTTTGCACTCTAATTTATTTAGAAATGTGTCAAAACAAGGAAATCTGTTTCATTTTGCAACACAGGAGATGGGTGGATTTTCAATTTCTTCAAAAACCGGACGTCATGTGTTCTTATTTATAACACCTAAAGTTAATCTCTCTGAGCTTTCTAGAAATCAATGACAAAATTTCAAAGTAGTGCATCCCTGGGTAAAGCTTTTACAAAAAGATGTTAAAAAGCATTGGACTTTCTGTTCGTGAGATTTCTGAGGCTTTTTCTTTCCCATTGATGTGGTAAAGAAGTGCTTATTTCCGGTACTTAGAGTGTTTGTCATTTTGTTGGATGATCTTGCAGAGGAAAAGATCCAGAGGTCAGTTGCTAAATCAGCAGGCATCACTCAGCTACTTCCTCTCACTTATTCAATGATTCCCAGAAAACCACAGCAGTGAACTCGACCCACAGCGTGTACGTCACTCAATAACTTCCCACTGAAAACAACAGAAGATGTGCAGGAATCCAGCCTGATTTTACACAGACTCACAGTTTGGCTCATAAAAATCTCCAGCACTGCTCAAGTCACAAGAGCTCAAGATAATCCACTTTTTCTGCAAGTTAACAGAGATCAATTAATGGTCCCTAACGTTAAAGGGACCATTGTTTCTTAAGCTGAACAAAGTAATATAAGTTGATTCTTATGATATACCTCAAGGAGAAGTGAAGAACAAAACTGTACCTTTTAGATTAATACGACAATGCGGGGGCTGTTCAATGGTGCAGTGAGTAGCACTGCTGCCTTGCAGCAAGAAGGTTCCCGGTTCAATTCCCGGCTTTCTGCATTGAGTTTTCATGTACTCTCCTTGCATACATGGGTTCTCTCTGGGTACTCTGGCTTTCTTCCACAGTCCGTAAACATGACTGTTAGATTAATTGGCTTCTCTAAACTTCCCTTAGGTGTGAGGGTGAATGGATGTTTGTCTCTGTGTTGCCCTGCGATGGACTGGCCACCTGTCCAGGGTGTACTATGCCACTTGCCTGTACACAACTAGAGATATGCACCAGCACCCCTCACTACCCCAGCAGTGAAAATGGATGATAATATGTTTTAGAGACAATATGATGTAACGGTAAATAATCTCAGTTATTTTAGATCCTCTTTCACATCTAAACCCATTTTGAAGTTTTTTTTGTAATCCAGAACAAAATCCAGGCAGTCACAAGGGTGATTCTTCCCAGATGCCAGCTTTCTAGGTCATCCTTCAGCGACTTTCTAAAAGCGTTCTTAAAAGAAAGCCGAGGCCGTTTAGGGGCTAAAACCAAAGGCATGAAAACAGGAAAGGATGATTTTCTCCTCTCTGAAGAGGAGAAGCCACATCTGACATATAATGCCTCTATAGGTAATATTTGGCCTGTTTCTGTCTAGAGCTGCAACATTCAGTCGGGCTGAAAAAATGTGTGATTAAAATCAGGGGTTGCATTCTTGGTTAGCGTATTTAAGTCCCTGTTGATTTGAAAATGGCTTTGCTTTACCTGCACAAAATGAATGTTTAGGTTTGAAACTTGAACACAGTAATTGTCTTTCATGTAAAGGACTTTTAAAATAGATAAAACAATAAAGAATAGAATCGTCAGCTAACTTCTACCTGTTAAGATTTTATGAACTATGCTTAAATCTGTGTCTATTAAGGAAACTATCCATTTTAAAACTAATTCTATTCATTCTTTAGAGAGGAATAAAAAAAGCCAACTGGGCCCATTCTTAAAGCTCAGTAGAGAACAATCTAAAAACATGTTGGACGTGCAGCTTAATGAATGAATTTTACCATACGGAAATGGGGCTTTTCCTAGTTGATAGTTGAACTTTGCTCTAATAAAGTGCTCACGTAAACATCCTAGCAGAACTGCTCGAATCTGTGAAACTAAAAGAGGTTTTTTTTGTCTAATATTTTGCTACCTTAGCACAAAGGTAATGACTAAACCAAACATCACGTTTAAATAAATGCTTTTTCAATCCACGTATTTTTAACAATAAGGCATTACAGACTTATGAATCCCCTGAGCTGCTGAGATTTTTTTACACAACCAAACAAACAAAGCTATTGTTTTCACACATCTTGCACAATATTTATCATCTGTAAGCTGGAGAGGTTTTTGGTTTAGTGGAAGCCCAAAACATCTTTTTTAGGACTTCAGAAAATAACTAAAAACAATTGCTAATATTACTGATTTCACAGTGGAAAGAAAATATTATTTAGGATATATTTGGGTTAACAGTGGGGAATTTAAATCCCATCCAAACACCCAACCAACCTCCTGAGATTTGGCTGTCGCTGCTGTGCAGCTGGTCCTTTTTGGGGTCCCTTGCGTGGCAGCGAGGGCAGCGTGTTTAAAGACAGCGTAGGTAGGAAGACGGTGAACGTTAAATTGGAGTGAAGAACCGAGAGAATCTAGATGTAGCTGCATCCAAATACTACAAGAGAAAAGCTGAAGCTATATGACCTGTTAAAGGAAAAATAAACCCTGCTGTCACCCTGTGACTTATTTTTTTCAGAACCATCTTGTATCCTTGTAGTATTTCTTTGTTGTGTTTCTACTTTGGGTAAAAAAAAAACAAAATTGTTCTTGTAAATCATATCTGCTAATACTGAGAAGACCACTTCTATAAGGACTGCTAGAGCTTTGGGAACAAAATCACACGATGTAAATAAGGAAATTAGTCTAAAAAACAAAAATAAAACAGTTCATTTTTTAAATAAGATCAAAGCAGGTTCTTACTACAGATTTACCATAAATAAATCATTCAACAGATAGAATTAAAAATAATCTTTTTGAAATTTGCGATTTTTTTTCCCCAAAAAAATTTGAAGTCTCTCATCTTTCCTTTGTAATTTTCCACCCATCTCCTACCGCTTGTCTTGTAGGTTAAATGCAAAGGCACACAAGAGTGGACACACTCTGCAAAGGGGAATTTAGAGAAACCAATTAAGCTACCAGTCATTTTTTGGACAGTGGGAGGAAGCTGGAGTAACTGGAGAGAAACCGTGCCTTGCAATGAGAACATGAAAACTCCATGCAGAAAGACTCCAGGCCAGTACGGCAACCGTGCTAAAAACTGCACCACTGCGCTGCCCTCCATCAGAACCATCAACCGATTATTAGAAAAAAAAAAAAAACATCTCACCAAAAACGAATTGTTCAAATGATTCCTGATGCTATACGTTTCTGGTTTGGTCAGTAAAGGGAGCTGTTTTCCTCCAAAGGAGAACAATTTAGACAAAGAAACTACCGGTAAGTGTAGAGAATATGAAAATAAAAGTAAAGCTACACAAAAAGGTTAAGAAGGCACCATCATTCAAGCCTCTGTCTACATGGACCTTTAAAGTTTATTGTTGATTTTCTCTGTTTTTTGTCAAAAATGTTAAGTTCCTCTCTGCCCACACTTGGAGCATTGATAAAAATGGATGGGAAATAAATACAGTTTCCTGGCAACGCTTTTTTTGACAGCTGGTGAAGTAATGGAAAGGTTGAGGGCTAGAGTGAGGGGGGGCATGTGGGAACAATGACTTTGGATCAATAATCCGTCAGGATTCATTTGGAGGTGATCATCTCAGATTCATTCACATGCAGCTGAACATTTGAAGTGTTTGTCTCTTTCCTTTTCTACAGTCCGAGTTATTCTGAATATTAGATCTTGAAAGGAAAAGCGCCCTGAGATCAGCTCTAGCAAAGTGTGTGGGTGTTATAGTAGGGTGTAGAGTACTTTTTAGACCTGCAGTAAAGCTTCAGGTCTAATGCTGTTTATCATACATTATTTTTGCACTGGACTCACATTCCCACATTTTCATAATGCATTTAATGTGATAGTTGTACAACTGAGAACACAAATGAACAAAACCTGTCCGACATATCACTGATGATCCCTGTTGAATTGAAGAGGAGCATTTTGCATTTTCAAGGACCTGACCATCATTTTGATTGGTTCATTCTGACCTATCAGCAGCTCAAGTTCATGCTGAGGGTCATGATCTGATGACGCCAACAGAACCACATCTTCTGCATAAGATGGTACCCTGAGGTTCCCAAACCATGCACTATTACTTCCGATCCAATCCATTCTACAAGCATGACTTAACCATGATCCAATGGCACCTTGAAAGCTCCAATAACATAAACAAAATGTCTC
>NW_015150713.1:830910-843920 GCF_000732505.1 Cyprinodon variegatus
ATGCAAAATGTAATCTTTACCTGACCGTATAACCTTTACACGGCGAAATTTTGGGTCACTAGCTAAAACCTTTATGTTTCACATTAATAAAAAACTATACACATTATCCCACAGCAATAAGAGGATTTACATACTGTAATGATGTGTTCTAAATGTACAAGGTAAAAACAAAATAAAAGTAAATATCCTAATAATAAAATAATGGTAATTTTACTATTAAGGGAAGAAAGCTATCCACTCTTAAATGACCATGAGGAAAATGTACTTTTTATCTCCTTGTTAAATCTTGAGTTTAGTTCAATAACTACATCTCTTGGTTTAATTTTAAATACTACAGCTATGCCCCATTACTACAAACCAAATAAAATCTAGAAATCACTTAAACATAAGCTATCAGACCACATGAAGTAGGCTAAAGGATCTGAAAAGCAATAAATTATAAATATTATATCAAAATAAAATTAAAATAAAGGACTGCCTCCTATCTGCCGATGAAATAAAATCCTAAATCCTTTGAGCATTTATGGGATAAAACTAAAATAACATTTTTTGAAAAAGAACAGCCTAAGACAAAACACGGGGGTTTGTCTGCTTCGAGACTCATGCAACATTTTATTACAATAATAAAATCTGCTGTTTAGAAAAAATATTCTGAGACAGAAAGTGAACAGGTACAACATCAACACATCTGAAATGAAGGTTTGGGATTGGCCTAGTCCAAGTCTGGGCTTTAATCTGATTGAGATGTTGCTTGTTCTCATCCAAAAACCCAGCAGTTGGCTCAATTAAACACTTTTACAGATTTCCTTAACAGGGGCGTGAAAGGCATATTTCCAGATACTGCTTAGTGACTTTAATCAATAGATAAAACCATCATTCAAACACTGCCTCCTGTATAAACTATATGGTGATCTGTGACATTTCAATATGATTTTTAAAAAAAATAAATAGAAGCACTTACAGATAATATTCTCTAGTGAGATGCATCCATCTCAGTGGTGTAAAATAGAAAGAGGATGAGGAGGGGGAGGAGAAACGCCTGGGGTCACCAGAGACCCGACCTCTCCTGAAGGCTCACGTGGCTGCTGCGTTTTTCAGATGAACAATGGTCATAAAGGTTTCACTAAATACAGCAGGCAGTTAATAAGCTGTTTATCTTAAAGTAGGTCATTTCACCAGAGGACTCTGACCAATAATGGTTGATAAATGAGCAGAGGAGGATGCTGGCGGAGGATGCTGCGGTCTGGGTACCATGTTGGAGTCTAAAAATGAACTGTGATTGTCTGGATCATTTTGGCACATCTGTCCCCTGTATCCGCACATTAAAACGCTCCTATAACGGATTATCCCCCCGATAATCTCTTATAGTAAACGTGATTAGATCAGCATTAAATGATCTCCTACCTCCGCGCTGTCCTCTGTTGGCCGATGGATGAGGAGGCGCAGGTGCAAGGATGCGGAGCGACGCCCAGACAGACACAAACATGAAGCAATCAGCGTCTATTCTTCATCATTAGAATGCAATATAGCTATAAATAAAAATGATCACCGTGCTCACCTGTTTTAACCGGAATCCGGCTTTTGTACCTGATGTTACTCGTCATGTTTGACCCTCTTTTCTCCTTTGGTTTCCACTAGAAGCGGCGTTTCAGCCTCGCCTCCTAAAGCCCGAACAGACAGCAGGAGGGCGGGCAGAGCTGACAGCAGGGAGCTCCTCCTCCATCAACGAGCTCGCCACACAAATACATACATGGATAAATATTCTCAGATATTCAAATAACATTAAAACGTCATCAAATAAAAAAAACAACAAACACTAAATTTCTCAAATATGTGTAATTATGATTTATAAGCATGATTATTTCAGAATTTAAGTATTCAATACTCTTTTTTTAATGCAAATTTAGGTGTTTAATTTTCATATTTTGGCTTACCGTTAAATTAGTGGGCGGGAACTAAAACCACTATCGACATATGATTGGTTCGTAATTAGAGTCAATGTCAGTAGAGCCAATCAGATCTTAGGGTCGGTTTGATGACACACTGACAGTTTTAACCACGTATGAAGCGCTACGGTATGGAGGACCAACTCTGCCATATTTAAAAAAATACAGAAATAAATAAATGCTCAATAAATGAGTAAGCATACAATTAATTGCCCCCAAAAATACAATAAACAAATAAATGTAGGTAGAAATTAAATCATACAGTGAGACATACATGTATATATCTCTTTTAATTAGGTTCTTTATTTATTCGCCTTTGTAATAATTACTTTATTGTCCACTATAATTTTCCAACTTTATTTATTATTGTTTATTGATGTACAAGTGATTACATTTTTGTTTTATTCTTCCTTTGTATTTTTTTACACTATTTTTTTCAACTGCATTTATTTCTGCCTGTCGTTTTTACATTTCTGTATGCATTTCTGCCTCATTATGCAAATGAGGAAGGGTTGTGTCTTACAGGGTTCACTTTCACACAAAGTGTGAAATAAATTAATTTTGAAACAAGTCTGAATCGATGTAGGCGTCTTATTATGCTTCACTTGTAATTCCTTGACAAAATTGCCTTAAGGTTGAATCAAAAATACATTTGGATTCCTTGCTTAAACCTGGAAGTCCACGGTTTAAGTGTCAGATCTTTAAAGAAGTTTAACAGAAGAAAATTCATAAGAAATTATGATTTTCTTTAATTTTAAATAGAATATTTAAAAGCAATTTGAAGAATTGATTTTGTAGTTTAGATTATATATCAAAAATTGTCATGGTCCTTCGTCGTTGTCCTCCTTATGGCAAAAGAAAATGCTACAGGAAGCAAACAAGATGGAGATCCTACAGGAAGAAAACCAGACAAAACAAAACATCCCACATCAGGAAAGCATCCAGTTGCTTTAATTAAGCTCTAATTAAGGAATTCTAAACTGGATGTATAAAAAAAAACACCCAAAAAACATTTACTTTAGTTATCAACAGACTTTATTTCAGAAAAAATACAAAATAGATTGTTGACAGCTAAATACAAGTCCTTTATGGCACATAGTTAAGAAATTAACTCAAGAAAGAGACATTAAGGATGACAATGGCACATGAGTTTGGCAGCATTAGTTGAGTACTTTTGTGGTACAGCTGTTTTTCACAAAAGAAGGGGGTTTACATAAAGTTAAATAATGCATCCAATACGTTTCTTTTTCAAGAAAACAAATTATAAATCTGTTGGAACTGCAAGTGTAGTGTACAAATAGATTTAACCTGTTAAGAAATATAGACACAAGATCTTATATTTTTATTCTGCAGTTTGGCACTAACGTTACAAAGATACATACAAGCATGTGATTCATTCTAAGATGGGGTGGTCTCTATACTAACCAGAGGGACAAAAATTAAACTGTTAACAGTAAAGTTCAGCTGAAGTCATCATGCTGGATAGAAACCGTTTAGCTGATGTGCTCAGTTGAGATTAATGGAGGAAAACAGGCTGAATATGTGAGAGGATAAAAGAAAAACAGGCAAACAAAATATCTTTCGGCTTTATTTTAAAACACGGTTAAAGAAAAACAAAAAGAAACTGGTGCTATGATTCACATGTAATGTAAAGTCACACGTTAGCAACGTCTCTTAGTACCGCTTTTAATGGGTATAACAGACAAAGATGTAAAGTTAATTAAGGGAAAAATGTTCATGATATTCCACTTATTCTTTTCTTAATATATTTTCAGGTTAAAAAAAACAAACAGAAAACAAAGAAATAACAAACAAATCAATGTGGCTCTCCAGGCAGCTGGTGGATGGATGCTGAAAGGAAAAAATAAAGAGGAAGGATGGGTGTGAAGAAGATGAATGTCCTGGTGGGATTCCTACTGTAAGCTGCTGGAGGGTTCCTGTCGCTCTGTGATGATATGAGAGAGCTTCCCTCCAGCTCAAACTCCTTTACTCATCAGATTTCATCTTCATCTGAGCCTGCATCTGAGCAAGCATCTCCTGCATACGCCTCAGCTACAGAGAGAGAAAAAAACAAAACAATCATTTTTAAAATGCAGTTAGAAAAATACCTCTTAAAGAGTGTTGTATCAGAGGGAAATTAAAAGTTTTTTGTTTTTTTTAATCAGGAAAAAAATGCTCCTAAATGTTTATGCATATTTCTGTTATTTTCAAATTTAATAACATCACAAGTGATTAACTCTATATGAAACACTACATAATTTTAAAACATCAATCATTAGTTTTTACTAAATACAACTTGTTAAATATCTGTTGCGAATGATAACTGTAAAGAAGATTTTCTTCATCTTGTGAACTGATCTTTACATGTTTTATTACATGTTTGGCAAAGTCTTTATTTGCCAACATTTGAGATATTGATTATGCCTAATACTGTCCAACAGATCTGCTTTAAGGATTTCCCTGTATTCTGCTCCACCTTCCCATTAACTGTGGCCAGCATTCTTGTCCCTGCTGAGGAAGAACATCCTACATCCAACAGCCCAGTGGTGCCACAGCCGTGTCTAATTGTTAGGATGATGTTTACGGGGATTATGTGCAACTTTATATGCAGGCCAAACAGTTCAATTTTAGAGACAAATGCCCAGAACACCTTCTGCTATGTGCTGGCCGGTCTGATAAAAGACAAAGAGATACAATGAATTTAGGTTTTTAAACGTGACTAAATAGAAAATAATTCAAAAGTGAGGAAAATGTTTTCCAAGCTCTGTATTCTACACAGCTTCCTTGGCTCCTGCTATGCTATACTATTTATTCACCACCATTTCTTCGGTTCTAGTTGGTGTTGCATACCGATACTAGTTTTGGGCGGGGCCCAAATACTGTACTAAAATGGTGGTATTGTTATCTGAGAGTATCGACAAATAGGGCACTGATACCATAATGAGAGCCAAAAGTTTATTCAACTATTGTCACCCATTCCAGGTAGGCAATACAAAGTTCTACTGGATTCACTTTGTATTTGTCTTTTTCCTGCTTCACAAAGGTAGGCAGCAGCTTGACAAAGCCATGATGGCAATTATTTTACATCCAAGCAGTATGCAGTTCTTCATATATATATATACACACATTTATTTCAAACAGATGGTATCGGTATCAGCCAATACCGCACAGCCAGGTATCGGGTATCAGCGCAACACTAGTTCTAGTTCATTTTGGCTCCTTGATTTGTTGTTCTTCAATGCTTTTAGATTGTTTGTTAATATGTTGAAACTATCCTGTGAAAAAACAGATAAACCTACTTTTACTCTAGCCTTTGAACACTATTTGTTTTTCATGAATGATTCTTTTCTAGGTCTTAGGAACAACAAACATGTGGTAGTAAACATTAATTAAATGCAACATTAGTATATTTATTAACATCTAAACAATATTTGCTTTATATAAGGCTTTAACTTTTTTTTTCCAAGTAGTGAACTTTTTATTTTTTATTTTGAGAGCTACTAGTACCAGTAGTAATAATCAAACAATTGTCCCAAATCAATCAAGATTCAAATACGGTGGATCAATTCACCCAGTTCCCTAACTCTAGCTGCTGAATCAGTTCAACTTATATTAGTTCATCACTCTTTTAAGGAGTGCGCATTAATTCCTGTCAGCAAAGCTTCTAAGAACATAGGAAGTGGCTGCAGTGATATTTTTCTCTCACCACAACCGTTAAGACTAGTAAAAATGTACCACTGTCCCTCAAGGCTTTGTGTTACTGAGGTCATTTCCATTATATTGCAAGAACATTCAGGGAGGAAATGATGTCAAATCCTGAAGGGTGATTAAACGGGACCCGGCTTTCTAGAGTGCAACAGTAAAACCAACAGGCCAATCAAGAGCAGAAGACAGGCTACAGTCTAATGATTGGTACGCTCCACAGCCTAGAAGCTAAACAATATTAACAGAGAACAAAAAAAAGGAAAAAGATATTTTCTAGTATTAAATAAAGAAGGATTCATAGGGGAACCAAGGGGAAGGGCAGAAAAGATGAGGAGAGAATAAAACAGATTTTTCATTAAGGTATCTATATAAAAGCATGTTGGAGAGAACAGAAAGCACCAGTTAGAGTAACTCCCTTATGTTTTTACCTCCAGCTCTTTCTGTAACAGAATCTGGTCTTTATCCACCACATCCTCATCCACAGCTCTGTAGGAAAAACAGAACAATATAAAACAATTCACTGAGAACGAAAATGGATAAAAACTAGTGAAAATGTTTTGTTGATTTTATGCAGCATCTCACCTGCCAGCTCTCTTCAGTCTCTCTGACCGGAAGTTCTCATAATGCAGATCCTGAGTTACTTCCTGGAGGTCTTGCATGTGGGTCCTAAAACCAGCAACAACAAAAAAAAACAATCAGACACTTGGCCACAAGAGGACAGTATAGCTCTGCTTTAAATGACTTTCTGGGACTTATTCAAACAACAATAGTTTTCTTTTAAGTTTTCAGACCTTTCCTGGAAAAACAAACAAAAAAAACAAACAAACAAGCTAAGAGGTTTTATTATAAAAAAAACTCACACAAGCATGGTACGTAATTTCAGAAAGTCATTGTGCTCTGGATTTTCCACCTCCACTACGCCCCATGGGTACAGACGGCCACGAATCTTCTTTCCTTTCACCTCAATCAGTTGGTTGGACCCGATCACAGCAAAGGGGACGCTTGCCTGAAAACAGTCATTGAAATTCAGCAGTAAAATATCAATTGTCCAATATGTTCAGAAAGGGCAGTCATGAGCTGCCATCCTCCCACCTTTAGCACTCTGGTCTGCTCCTTGAACTCCTCATCTTCATCAGAGTCTGCGTCGGGTAGCTGATAAATTTTGATCCCCTGCTCGGCGATTTCATCAAGGATCTGATAGTTTGAAAGGAAAGCATACAGTGAGGCTGAGGTATGGTGATCCTACCAATGCCTGGGAACTAAACCAGCTGGAACAGGGCAGATAGAAACAGAACTCAGAGCAATATTAGAGGTGGAGCTTTGTTTGTTCAAGTTCTATTTTAAATTCTATTTTATATTTTTACAGCAAATGTCCACATTTTTGCTAGATTTTGCAGAAACTTTGAAATCAATATAGATGAATATCTAGCTTGATTTCCTTTACATTCTGTTACTTTACAGCTACAAACCTCAACACATCTTATTAAAACTGCGTGAGAGAACAGTTGTGCAATAACAAAAACTTAAATGTGTGGCATTTGACAGAACAAATCCTTCCTTTAGAAAATAGCACCACGTCAGTCAAGATGACAAAGAGTGTGTAACCTTTAACACGTTTTGATTTCTATTGCATTTAGGACTGGACTTGCCATAACATATGAAACACATGAACATACTAACACATGAATTTCTTCAATTTAATCCATTTCACAGTAGCACTGGTTACATATTTTAGAGTCCCTTTCCAGCGGGAAATGTAAAACTTGTTTTTTAAGGATTTCACCGTTCTCCATTTAGCTTCCAAATAACTCTGACCAGATGTCGCTAATAGTAAAATAAAATAAAAATATATATCCCCACTCCATTACTCTGCCACCACTGTGCGTAATCATAATTGTTTTGCAGTTAAAATATTAAGGTCCCATCTCCCCAGATCTCCATCCTCATTACCTGCTTCTCTTCATGTTGTGAGGTCAAACATACACTGGAATTCTGATTGTTTTCTTTTAAAAAAATTTCTCATCTTGGCAGCCTTGCATAATTACCAGCTTTGCAAAGTGCGTCACATAATAGCCCAACAGATTCTTCCCACCTGAGGTGTTCTGCAGCTCATCTGGCGTTACCACGGGGCTCTTTGCTGCTTTTCCGATTGTTAGCCTGACTCAGCTTAAGGGCAAGGTTGATAGACGTGTTTTTGTGTGTTTGCAGTAGTGCCATGCATGTTTTAGTTTTCAGAGGTATAACTTAGCTGTTTTGAAAATTGGGTTTGACTTTTATAAGCAAACCTAACTTGTATCTTGGTGTTTATGAGTCTGTTATTTCCCCTAATATAACCTGCCAAACCTATAAGGCAGGCCTGCCTAAACTCAGTCCTCAAGGGCTGCTGTCCTGCAGGTTTCAGGGGTTTCCCTCCTTTAGCACAGCGGATTCTGATTATTAAAGTTCAGCAAAAACCTGTTTATCGGCTATCAATGAAAATCAGCTGTGGGGGAGCAGAAAACCTCTAAAACCTGCAGGACAGCAGCCCTCGAGGACCGAATTAGGGCATGTCTTCCACACAAGTCTGGATATAAATAATATATCTGGATATGAAATAAATTGAACATTATTGATCTCACATTGGAGAAATTTATCTCTGCATTTAACCCCCTCTTGGGGGGGGGCTGCCAATGTGCGGCGTCCGGGGATCCAGAGTGGGGGATCGAACTCCCAATCTCAGGATTCAAAGCC
Source organism: Cyprinodon variegatus (assembly GCF_000732505.1). Classification (NCBI taxonomy): domain Eukaryota; kingdom Metazoa; phylum Chordata; class Actinopteri; order Cyprinodontiformes; family Cyprinodontidae; genus Cyprinodon; species Cyprinodon variegatus. Next base: position 839,292 of record NW_015150713.1, read on the forward strand.
CTATGCCCTAACCAATAGGCCACCACTCCACTCCAATTAATAAGAATAATAGAAATAACCAATAGAAATAGGGCTACATTGAAGTATCTATAAGTAAATACTGGCACATAACATCACAGAAGAAACAGAAATCTGTTTTCTATTATACAGATGTAATAACTTCAGCTTTCACTCACTTGGTTTACAGTAACTTGAAGATTTGTTTAAAGGCTTGTTGTTGCAGCAACATGTTTAATTAAAGTTCTGCTGTAGAGGAAGAAGGGTTAAAGAGCAAAGGAGTAGACAGGTGAAATAATAACCTTCTGCATGTGGATTCAAGCTCTAAATAAGTACAAAAAATGTCTCTCCCTCCTCCTTTCTTCTCGGACCGGTAAAGAAACAAGTTAAAACAAAGGTGCTTTTTTCTCCGATACCTCGGGGACAGATGCTAGTATTTATTATTCTAAACATCAAAGCTGCATTTTTCTTTTGTTTTCTCAAGAGGAAAATTGTCATATTCACATTGTGCTTCTATGTAGCGGAGCCAAAAAATGTCAAGTGTTGTTTTAGGGGGGTCTTTCATGTGCTGTCGTATGTATGGGACAGTAATGAGTCAGCCGGGAAGTGTGTGCAGGTTTGAGTCTGTTTGGCAGCGCCTTGTTATCTCAGTAAGCTCTGGATGCTGTGTGTGTGTGTGAGAGATAGTGTACGTGGGGTGAGCTGGGTATTGTTTTGGTACAGATCTATAAACAAACAAGATTTGCAGAACTCAGAGGAGAGCGTGACACCGGACCTGAGCCGCTCATGTATTCAAACACATGCGATGTACAGAAGCACTGTACATGGGGGGGTAGCTAGATAAGCATAACTGTGGTGGGCGCTGAACACAAAGAATTTGGGAAAACTGTAAGCACAGAAGGAAAAATAAACCTGCAACACAATGACAGGAAAACAATCAGGCAAACAACATATTGCTGCAAGCATAAGCACATAAGACAAAGAAGGAAAAATAAAACGGTAAAACTTAACCAGAAACGCAGGTAAAGTAAAATAAAGAGATCAAAGGAAACTACATATAAATCCCTGAAAACTTCATTGGGTCATTCCTGAAGCACAGTTCTGTAGTCTGTCATCATCTGTTTACAGCCCCTTCTAATCCAAAATGTCTGTTTACCTGAATTATTCTGTTCCGTAAGGTGTGCTTAAAGGAGGCTGACACCTGTAATCAAGACCTCCCGTGGATCATGAGCTGCCAAAATCACCGCCTGCTGCAAATCCCTGTTGTCTCCTGCTGATTTACTGTACACAGTGTAGGCCTTAATTCCTAATGTTACTCCAGACTCTACTCAAGCAAGCTGTATATTTTAGTTGGCTCATGCATGCTGGCAGCAGAGGCCATTTTGATTTTTATGACCATCCTGCTGGGTTATAAAACAACACTCCTCCACTGCACCCCCTTAATGTTGTTATGTTTGGCAGTAGAGGGCCACTCAGTCCCGTCAGGTTGACCTATCAATGATTCAAATTGCAGGGTTCCTACATGTTCTACATGTAAATATTCCAGACTTTTCTATGTCCACTTTTAGACCCTGGTTCTTTATGTTCATTTTATAATATAACATACCAAAGTTCACCAAGAACTCATGGCAGATGTTTCAACAGTGAGCAGATTTATGTATGAAACCTGGGAAAACAAACTGCCAGTAAGGGAGATGGGTAGGACACGGTAAAGAAGCGGAGGACATCATTAGCAAAGCAGGAAGGTCACAAGGAGGAAAGGAGAAACATTTAGAAGTAAGACATAAGGAAGGTTTATGCATTAAAGAAGTGATATAAGGACATAATAAAATATTTTATATCTCTTATGGTCATCAGTCATCTGATTCCAGATTTAATTAACTTTGTCGCAGTATACATAAAACCAAATTACTATCACTTTAATATGTTTGGCTCCGGTTAAAGAAAGTGGAGCATTGTGCATATACGACACTAAGAAAACAGGTCAGGGACTTTAAAACTGGCCTGAGTCATTGCAAACATGGGTTTATAAAAAAAAAGTAAGGATCAGACAGTTCTCCAAATAGCAGCGTTAAATGCATTGCAGTGGGGGGTTTTTTGTGGCCCTAATATAGCAATACCTGCAGCTCTATACATAGAAATAATTATATGGGGAGATGTGGTGGAAGACGTGGCTGAGCAATCTTTCTGCAACAGAGGGGAAGGTTGAACCAAAACCACCAATCAAAACAAGATGCAAACCCATAATTAAAGGGATCAACATTTTTCACCACGTCAGCCGCAAACGGGAGCAGTGTTTTTCTGATTTGTCCGTTTTCACCAGCAAACCCACAAAAACAAGTGAGTCAGACACCTGCCAAACAATTCTCACAAAAGAAAAACATCAAAATGCTGCCAACATATTTATTATTGCCCTGGTTTCTCATAGGCCTCCAGAGGACAGAGCTGATTTTCCTCTAACCTGGCATGTTGCATGTCTCCATTAAACTCAGTGCAACAATACTTGGAAGTGTACGAAGGCATTCCAAGAAAATCAACAATGTACACGGAGGGGAAAAAAAACGAGACAAAACAATTAAATTGGATCTTAATGCTAATCTACCTAGATCGAAAAGAGAATTTAGACTTGCAGGAAGCAGGGCAGTGACACTTCGACGTGATGTTTATGCAACAGCCCAGCTCCCTGCCAGCCTCAGGGGACTGACCACAGGAATGAACCGGCTGTAAATAAGCATATCTGATCAGCTTTTAACTGGATTCTTTTTGACAGAACTTCTAAACCCCTGAACCTTTAGTTTCTTCTTATAAAAAAAAAAAAAATTCCCACTTCAACACTACAAGTTTTTGTTTTTCTTTAATAACCCCATGATGACACCTCTGTGGTAATTAAAACAGAGGAAAGAGAAAAGTGCTTTAAAGCGAAGAATAACTAACGATGGACCAACTGGTGAGACAATGCTTGGTAAGGGGTCAAGGGACTGGGGCCCTGTTTTTCCAAGGCTGAAGAATTTATTAAAGGAAAACCCTGGCCACTATGATTGCTCTGTGATCCTAATAACATTCCAGTAGATGCAAACAGCTGCCTGCTCTGTGCCGGACAAATCTACAGCTCCTTTCAAAGGAATTATTCCCTCATACCTTTTGCCATGTTAAAATTACAAACAATAATTGTTCTTAGAAAACAAACACACCTTTGATGGTTTACAAATTAAAAATTAGTACATAGTATAGAAGTGAATGGATAAATAATTTTAATTCGTTTTTTAAAAGAAAAACAAGAAAAGTGTAGCATGCACCTGTTATAGCCCTTCTGAGACAAAACTTTTATAACCACTTTTAGACTTAGACATTTTAATTTTTTATACCCAGAGTGTTTCTAAAGTGCAGCAGTGATCGAATAAAAACATGATGATCAAATGTAAACATAAGTCTGGTATATAATTTAGTTTTCCAACATTGTGCATCTTTTTTTTTTTTTAACCCCATTTTATACAGCATTCAGCACCTAATGGCTAATGGGGAAGAAGCTGTTTTGGAATCTGTTGGACCTGCATCGGATGCTTTGAAGCCTCTTTCTTCCTAAAGGTAAGCAGGGAGAACAGTCCATGGTGGGGGGTGAGGGGTCATTTATGATGTTACAGGCTTGGGACACGCAGTGCTGGGATGAAATGTCTTTAATGGAGGGAAGTGGAGCCCTGATGATCTTGTCTGTAGTTCTCACTACTCTCCTCACCAGCTTCTAGTCTGAGGAGCTGCAGCCTCCACATCATACAGTGAAACGGATGGTCAGAACGCTCTCTATGGTGCTTCTGCAGAAGGTGGTGAGGATGGGTGGGGGCAGGTGGGCTCTCCTCATCCTCTTTAGGAAGTAAAAGCGCTTTTGTGCCCTTTTGACCAGTGAGGTGGTGTTTACAGTCCAGGCGAAGTTGTCTTTAGTTTACATCTTTGATGTCCCCTACATGGCGCTTACCAAACGTCTTAAAGGTTGATTTTAAATTAGGCTTTCTTCTCGGCACTTATCCATGGAAATCGCAACTTCAACAGATTTTCGCACCAGAAAGTTTAACTTGGTGCAATGAAATAATTGAAGGTTTGCTCCCATTTAAATGTAACCCTGCTTTTATGACATCAAAACAGTTTAGTAAAGACTATAATAGAATAGAATAGGAAATCCCTTTATTTTTCCACAACGGGGAAATTCTGGTGTTACCGCAGAAAAAACATTATAGAGAAAAATTGTCACACAAATGTGGACCTTAGAACAATGTGTAAAAATAACATAATAGTGAAGTCAATATTGTACTGCAAAGTGTTTTAACAATATAAATACTGTGCACCTGGAGAATAAGCTAAAGCACAATAGGTTGCAATAGAAAACACTATAAAGAAAAGATCTTAATAATTCTACAAGTCAAACACTATAGAGAACATTGAACCATGCAATCTTTAATTTATAGCTTAGATGATTAATTCCAAAAATAAAGATTTGATCAAGTAAAAATGTAACCTTATTTCTCTCTAGTTTACCAATCTTTGTCTTTCAAAGCTTAATCTGCATAACCCTAAAACACATATGAACAAATGATTGTGTGTCTGCAGGAAAAGCCATCAGGATGATATCTATATATATAT
>NW_015150713.1:844440-845647 GCF_000732505.1 Cyprinodon variegatus
TTCCCAACAACCTCAATAAGTTGTTACATTGATGCTGATTTTGCAGTTTCTACCTTAGTCAGTTAAATAACATGCTACTGTCATTTTGCACATCTCTGATGTTGCTGCTATTTTCAAATATTCCATTTCTGTAAAAATGTCCATAGCTGTATATTGGTTATTTATTCTCCTGGTGCACAGTATTTACATTGTTAAAACACTCTACAGTACTGTATTTTATTTGTTTATTTTTTTACTTTTCACTATTATGGTATTCTTATACAATTTTCTAAGGTCCACATTTATGTGACCACTTTTTTCCTATACACTTTTTGCTACTGTAAACATCAGAATTTCCCCATTGTGGGACAATAAAGGTATTTTACTATTGTATTCTATAATAACATGAAACATTAACACATTGCATACAAGTAAAAATCCTTCTGCAAAAGAGAAAACTGACTCAATAGCAGTATTCTCTCTACCACCTGCATCTATAAGTAATAGAAAGAGGGAAGGAAGTCTAACAGCCATGGTTACTTGAAGGTATCACATGAGCAACAATGATTCGCACACCCTTCCACTCCTATTGTCTGAGGAAAGTATTTGTACAGTTAAGACCACCCACCACTCCTTTGATCAAAGAGCACGGATACAATTGAGCTATTCATGTGATCTTGTATTTATGTGAGGGTTAAAGGGGGGGCACTGTGAAAATAGGAATTCAACCACACATTCACATGTTTTAAGATGTTCTAAAAGTATTTTAATAAGAAATATAATGAATTGAATCATCTCTTTCGCAGGGCTGCCCTTCAGCACTTTCTGAGAACTGAGGGACCATGTGTAATGGAGTTGTTAGCTCCATAAGGGAAAGCAGATATTTATTGTTTTAAAATCAGCAGAGATGTGAAGCATGCCCGGGCACAATGACCGCAGGAGAGCAGGAAAATAAATATATCCGCGTGTTTGAAACACTCACAGGAAAAAAGGCCAAACACAAGAGCAAGGACGCACACAGAATGAAGTCATTCCTGCTCAACTTTTAACTTTACAGGATAGATTACACCCTACACTCCAAACTGTTACAACTCTAGCAGTAAAAGCACTGCTAATACAAGATCGCTAAACATTAGATACAGCTTAAAAGAATAGTACACCCAAAACATGATTAGCCTTCATTTTCTACTCACCCCCATGCTGAACAACACTCTGGAGTACTTTTTTG
>NW_015150713.1:846402-851349 GCF_000732505.1 Cyprinodon variegatus
CAAAAAAGTACTCCAGAGTGTTGTTCAGCATGGGGGTGAGTAGAAAATGAAGGCTAATCATGTTTTGGGTGTACTATTCCTTTAACAGCATATTTCCACCCAGCTGGTTATCTAACATTTTTCAAATTTATCACAGAATTAGATTATTGATGGATTTCATTCTGTTAATTTTGGACAATTTAGCTTATAGCTAAATCAATCCCCCCCCCCACACAGAATATAGTCAGCTTTAAAGCAGACATTCTGTTATGCTCTGCTATAGGTGGTAATGAATACTGCCTACAGCTGAAAGTAAATGCAGCTAAATACAAGAAGGTAGGTCAAAAAATATCCAGAAAAAGAAAGGGATTCCTTTCACATGGCTGCAATTAGCATATTCTTTGGGGTGTGGGTAGAACATTTTGGGATAAAATTAAACAAGCAATAGGGACAGCCAAAGCCAATGATGTAGCTTACATTATGTATGTACATGTAGCAACCATCATGACTGAATGTAGTGTAAAGCAAATTGAGTCCCCTGATTTAATAATGTGTTATATCAGTACAGGCCATCTATCATTATTAGTAATAGCAGTATTTTTAGGCGTTAGCATTATCATAGCTACAAATATTTATTTTACAAGAGAATATTGGTTTTTAGTTTGTAATGTACTTATTGGCCCTTTTAATGGAATAAAGCATGTTTTGTTTTTTATAACTGTTTGGGGCTACACTTCCATAAGACATGAAAAATTAACTTGTAGATTAAGTATTTCTGAGATACAGAAACTAATCACCTCTTGATGTATTTACCGCAGAGACAATGGTTTGTCCTTTGTTTTTTTTCCTATCTGGGAAAAATTTGCATATTTAACTAAATTAATCAATTTACTGATCAAGCAGCTGTTTGCATTGGGGTAAGGCATCAGACATACATGACTAACAACTTGTTATTGTTCAGTTCAAATCAGAGAACTTAAATAGTTTCTCATTTTAGCATTCCAGTCTAAACCAGCTTTGTGTTCTGTCCTCTTAGAAAAAAAAAAGTAATACAGTTTGAGACTAAAGCCCTATACAGGATATGACTTGAGGGTCCCAGACTGAGAGGATCAGCATTTCAATATGCCCTCCTCAGGGAAACTTATAAACCAGGACCACTGCAACCCCAGTGAAGGAAATTGCATTAGATGGAAGGACAAAGTAAGACGCTATGTGAGGCGGTTCCAGAAGAGGAAAGCAGAATTAAGGGGATGAGTTGTAAACGATGGGAGAAACGTTCACCATGTTTTTAGAGTCTGAGCTGCACAAGGCAGCAGGTCGTGTCTTCTCAATGGAACAGTTTTACACATTACAGGAAACTTATATTGTTCTATACAAGCTGTTTACCGCCATAATGGGAGAATGGACTAGCATTGAGGAAAGCACAGGGGAGCAGGGATTTATTATGAAATGAATGGCTCCAAACTGTGAGAAAGTGCTGGCAAAACATAAACCTATAAATTGTGCGGGTGAAACACTCAGCGTTATCAATCATCTGAGGCTTTCTGCTTCCTGGCAGGTTCTTGGCTTACGGAGGTCGAACCTCAAAGGAGACTTTGGCGTACTGCTTCATAGTGCAGGACTAGATGAGGAAAATCAGGCAAGTATAGCAAAGAGCCACTTCAACTAATCTAATCAAACCAAAATGTATATGCTTTACATTAAGATTGATGGCTTGGGAGGGAGATTAGTAAATCAAACAAGCCAGGATGAAAATACTTCATTTTGGATTCATTCCCTTTAAAAGGTAATATATAGACATCTTTCAATTAAACGTTTTCACTTTTTGAAATGTTAAAGGAAAACACATTTCAGTTCAAAATATTCATACTTATTCATCAATATTAAATTAGATGAAAGTAAGTCTACACACCCAAACCAAAGCAGATGAAAAGAATAAATTTGCCCTAATTGGAGACGATTAGGTTTCTAAATTATTTGTCAGTTAACCGTCTAGATTTCCTGGCTATAATGACTTTCCAAGAAACTCCCTTATTACTAGAAAAGCTTCAGATAAAGTCTGTGTGCTGAGAGGAAAACTGGACAAAAACATTATCTGTAAGCACAGATAACAGCAAAGCAGTGGCTTGGTAATTCCTAGGTGGCATGGTTTTCTGAGAAAGACTGTGGATTTCTTAGAAAGTTTTGTTTGACTCTCAGCTAATTGCTGCTTGGTGTACAATGGGAAATGTCTGTTAGGAGAACAGTTAGTGGAGCATGTGGACCAAGTGATGGACAGATAAAGTGGCAGACAATTAAATTCTGAAGTTCATACTGCTGCAGTATTTTTATTTAATGTGGCTAATCCTTAAATGTTTACAGCAAAAAAACAACAACAATAGAGCGTGGTGTGATTTTAAATGTAATGTCCAAATATCCAGGACATGTTCCCGGCTCCAAGCTAAGGTTTCTTTCAGGGACTCTGTGGTAACAGGAAACGTGGGGTTGTTAATGTAGAGTGCCAAAGGAACACTTAAAAGGTTTGGAAGGGTCATAGCACAAAAACACCCCACTCTGTAATCTTACCAGAGTCTTTTTAGCACAAAGGTGTATTTTTTTTTCAATAAGTGTATGCTTTTAAATATGAGCACAGAAGGTCAGCTTTCCTTAAAACAAACATAAAAATTTGATTATGAATGTGAAATGTTCTGATGAGCCTTTATGCTTCATCAGGGTTTTCAAAGTGAGATTATTACAGAAACTTAGGAAAAACAAACTGGAGGCTTAAAAGAATGGAGCACAGAGAACAAAGTGGTCAGCCGTCAACTTTGACGCCTGCAAGGCTGCCGGCTCCAAGACCTGAATGAGAAGTAGGTGGGAGGTCTCTGCATGAGGGGAAGGTGGATAGACAGACTGGCAGTCAATAGAAAAGTTACAAACTGGGTTAAGATTAAAAACCTTTCATGGGGCTAAAAACTCACAATGACAAAATGTTTTTGGACAAGATGTCCACTGTTGCCGAATGCTTGCTCAGGAGGAGGAATCATTGCAACATCAATGGCTTGTTTTAATGGGCTTTGCCTTTCTTAGGTTAAGATTTTTACACAATAGGCATTAAATGATTGACTGAAAGTGGCATGACGTTAAAGTTGGTTATCTATTGGATTACTTGACTTACTGCAAGAAGACGGGCGGCAGCAGCAGTTTGGAGGAATAATATTATCTCAGGTACATTAGACAGCGCAAGCAAGAGGAAGCTTACGGCCAATATGAGCATCATCCATTGATATTTGCTAAATTTGAAGAAAAGTCTTGAAATGAACGAGCTAACTTTAGCATCACGCAATGGTGAAACAAGCACTACACTTTACTGAGGCAGACAGCCTGGTGGTTGTGCTGGTCAACCTTCTCCACTGCATTTCGACTGCCACTGCATATTTCATTAGTGTTAAGTGAAAGTCAAGATACAGAATCCCCTTATAGCCACAAACTTGTAAACCTGTTCATTCTTGTCATCTTTTCCTTGTGCTGAAAATAGCGATCTAAAAACAGCTATTACAATTATAAATTTAAGTTAGCAACAGAGACAACAGAGCTCAGCCCACAAATAAGGAAGAATTTGAGGCCTTTTTTATTAGGACAATTCAGAAATAGAGCTGTAATCTGTTGTCGGAAAATTTTTATTTCTCTTCTATTATATACTAATTTATCCTATTTACTCACTATAAAAGTTTTCACTCAGTCTGTGTTTGTAGACCAGATATAGCTTCTTCCCATAACAAATCAGATTCTTTCTCAAGGTTTATTCATAACATGTTACTGTTTAACCAAAGTGTCTGTAATTTGTTTTGACTCTGACTACTTTTCCATTGTTGTAAGTAAGAACGAACGCTGCTCATGAAGAACAGGGCAGAATGCTGTGCCATTAGGGCTGTATGATGAACTGTTCTCTCTTTGCAAAGATATTAATAAATGTGCCGACTGAGTGAAATCCATCGATCTCCGTTTATTTAACTAGGGTGAATAGTTGAATACTTTTTTCCCCCTACAACACCATGATACAGTAAAAACGGGATATTTTGCTTTAAGATTATGAAACTGTCTGAATTTCATATCAGCCCATGCTACTTTCAAATACAATGCCTGCTGACTTTGAACCACATAACCATTACACAGCATGGAGATATAATATAAACAAAGAATCACAACAAAAATATTTCCTCAGTTAATAAAAGTCATCAAGTTATTTGAGCTACTTTCAAAGAAAAAAACTATTTAAAAAAAATCATAAGATACATTTAAACAAGTTCAAGAATTTCAGGCTGTTTTCAACACATTTCCCTACCTTTACATATCCTGTAGCGTACCATTTATCAGGTAGGTTGAAGCCCTTTGGGTTTAAGCCAAATTACCATAGTGAACCCCTTAACTCGGTCAAGCTGGTATGTTGCATTACCGGTAGTTGTTAAGTAGTGCGAACAAAAGCCAACACTTAATACAACAAACCTGCAGCTGCACGTAAAATACAATATCCCCAGCTGGAAAAAAGAAACCTAAACCACTGCAGCGCTTTTAGTCTTCCTGACAATCCCATATCACTGGAGCAATTCATTCCCACTGAGTTAGCAACTCAGTCACTGCACAATTGCAGGAACAGGTTAACTAATCAAAGTAACTATGCAGTCACTTTTCAGGATCTAAACTGAATCTGAATAGAAGGCCATAACATTTCATAACTGAAAGTAAAGTAGTGAAATATACAATGTTTAGCATTAATTAATAATTTAAACAATTCATTGATTGAAATGATTAAAGGAGAAGTTCGGTTTTTAACACTTTAAGCCCATTTTCTGTAGTGTCCAGGATGAAATCGAATGATCGACACCAAAAGTTTGACAATTGCTCCTGTCTCTGCTTTTTGGCTCATTTAGAATCACCCCCTGGCTGCTTTAGAATGGCTAGCATAGAGCATCGTCGCAGGGGGGGGGT
>NW_015150713.1:852399-853320 GCF_000732505.1 Cyprinodon variegatus
TATTCTGTGTGTTCAACGCATGTGTACAGCTCCTATGCCAAGTGGTGTCAAAGCTCAGCTGCTTGCAGAAAAAATAAAAACAAATGCCCCGCTACAGAAGAATGCAAAAAACACATTGCGTTACATTACATTGGTAACAGTGTTACCGGCGTCCTAAAAGTAATTACATTACTTTCTAATGAAAAACTAGTTAGTAATGCTTTTATAATGTAATGGTGTTAATCCCAAAACTGGAAAATGCGGACAAAGTTGTTTTCTTAATTTCTGAAGAGATACTCCCCCTTTAAATTTGTTGAAAAGCCAACATTTTGAAAGCTGTTGCAAACCTTTTGATACCCAGTATTCCCCAGCTGCCAAGCTGTGCAAAAGATCGTCCCAGCTATTTTTTTTTTACTGTCATAACACTGTCACAAGTAGAGAACACCAAAATTCCCTCTCTGTATTTAACCTACCCCGCGGGAGGCAGTGTGTTGCCATTGTGCGGCGCCTCGGGAACAGTGTTGGGTTAAGGGTCTTTGCTCAGGGACCCAGAGTGGCAGTCTGTTGGAGTGCGGCTCAAACTCAGAACCTCTGGATTCCAAGCACAATGCCCTAACCACTAGGCCGCCACTCCCCAAAAAAATGAAATACATAGAAACATCAAAAAATGTTTGGGTTGTGCGTGGTCTTAATTTTCATTTTACCCATGTTTTTTTTGTTTGTTCTAGTTTTTATGTAAGTTGATATTTTGTAAAAAAAAACAAAAAAATTAAGAACACTTTTTATGTATTGCTTTTGGTAACATTCTTAATCTCTTTCAACTTCAGTGTTCAAACAAAAGGAGAGCATATTGATATTTGAGAGGGTGTACTTGCATTAGTTTCCCATCATCAATATACAATTTAAAATAGTCTCCACAACATTACTGCTCATCTCAAAAAT
>NW_015150713.1:855084-869641 GCF_000732505.1 Cyprinodon variegatus
AACTGGGAGTGCGCCTTTTAGTACGGTGCGCCTTATGGTCGTGAAAATACGGTATCCATTTACACTTCTTATCACTACAGGGCTATCTCTGAGTGACCAAGTCAGCTCAGGGGACTGAAGTTTACCGTCATGCCACTGATATAAGGGGAAAAGTTAATGCTTAGGAATGATGTGGGGAAACAGTATACGCAGTCCTTTACCTCTAATATTTTCTATTCCACTTAGCATCTATCATTCTGAGTGGTTGTTTGACTTAGAAAAGGTGGAGGGAACATAAGAAGGGCCCCTGCTTATGACCAAATAATCCCAACCTTCTGTAAGTAGAGCAAAAGAACAGGAAAGCCTTTAAACTGATGTTGCTTATGTAAGGTTATCATCTGAAAACACAAGTGTCCATTAAATAAGGTGTTACTACGTCCTTCCCCTGTAGACAGAAGGAAGCGGAGGAGCGTGCAGAGAGGCAGACACCTGGGTCCGCTCCAACAGGAAGTATCTGGAAAGACTTAACACTGGATAATGTGAGTTGCATCAACGTTATATACAACACTCTTTAAACCCCCGTTCCTCCTACAGTTTCCTCTCATTTATTACCCCTCCCTGGACTTTTAAACAATCTGGTGGTGTCATGAAAAACATTAAAAGGTCAAACATCACTGTAATTATACAGGGAAGCGCACTGGTTCTCTTCCACAAACAAAGATGGCTGACACATTGAGATTCCGATAAGCATGGATGAAAGATCTAGGTTCTGCCAAAGTACTCCGTCATTAAGCTGTTAAGTTTGAGCATATGTAATGTATGAACCTTTAATCTGTACGTTGAAAGAAACTAATGGCGGAACCAAAAAGAAAAACGGCAATACTTACACATGAATGCATCAAGAGAGGGCTAATATTTAGGGAGGAGCTAGTCATATATAAAACTGTAAATAAGTGTATGTTAGTCAAACTGACCCTTCTCTTCAGACGATCCCTCTCCTTCAGTGTCAGCGTGTCAGCCTTGGCGATTACTGGAACAATGTTGACTTTGCTGTGGATGGCCTTCATAAACTCCACATCCAGAGGCTTTAGACTGAGAGAAAGAAGAATTTGGAAGATTAATCAAGGGGGAAACAGAACAAAAAAGTGAAAGAGATAGACCCAAGAAAGAGGAACAGGATATGAGCAAATTTTATAAAACTTACAAAAAATAAAAAATAAAAGCAGAGCTAAATTAGAGGAAACTTAAGGTTGTACAATAATTACTAACACAAGCAATGCTACTATGAAGCATAACTGTATATTGGGCCAAGATTTTTAGAATAAGATAACCACAATTTGTCTTATTATCAATGTTTAAACAAAAAAGCAATGTATTGTTACCCGTGTCCAAATGGAGAAATGAAATAAAAACAGCAGTGCACCCTGTTGTCCACTATGTGCCTTCGATTCAGCCCACTTTCATCATGTAGGTATCGCTCAAATTGATTGTCAATGTACTGGATGATGGTCTTGAAGCTGATGTTAAAAAAAAGAGATAGCAACTTAAATAACCTTTAGAAACAAATAGGTTGGTTCTATATGAAAGCAAAAAAAAAAAAAAACTTATTATATACTATACAGATGACATACTGTTCTCCACAAGGAAAACTTAGCATAGAAAACTGAGGCTAAAATATTTCATATTCTTTGCTAATTTAAGTTTAAAATAATCTTAATTTCACAAATATGTTTCTAAGATGAAGTTACATCAACCGATCAGAGGCTCCTGATGTGAATCTACAGTAATATGGAGATCCATACTTATTATAAAGGTTTTGTATAACAGAAGAATAAAAAAAAACAAACACGAAAGTTGTTTCAACTTCTAAGTAATTAGATTAAATGTACCAATCTTGGCTGTTTATGGCGTCACCATATCCTGGGGTGTCGACCACGGTGAGTCGAAGCTTCACGCCTCTCTCCTCAATTTCAACAGTGGAAGCCTCGATTTGGACTGTCCGCTCAATTTTCTCTGTGGGGGGGTTTAAAGGACGACAAAAGAGAGTAAACATCAGGGTGGGGGGGTATGCAAATACACTAAACAGGGAATGTTCATACCTAAAATGTATATGTATACATTTTTATCTACATAAGTGACAAAGAGATTTAAAATGAGAGCCCTCATCATAAAATTTAGGTTTCACCTCAGTTAAAAAGTTGGTAAAAAGGTGTTATATTAAAAAAAAAAAATTAACAGCAACACCTTTTAACATATTGAACTTCACATTTAGATTAGCAGTTAACATTACCTGACCAGAGAAGACTTTCTCTGTAGTCTTTAGTTAAAACAAATCAAAATAGAGTTGTAAGAAGCGCTGTCATTTTGAAGGCTGCGGCATTCCTGAAAGTCCTCTTATATTAATGCTCTGCTGGAGACTTCTTCATTATCAGACTGCTTGCCTATAAGTGTGTGTATGTGTGTGTTAGAGGACCTACCTGCAGCACCAGGGATGTAGCGTTCAGGATACAGATCAGTAAGAAACAGGCTATTTATAAGTGTTGATTTGCCCAAACCAGACTCTCCTGACAAACAAAGTGGAAGGAAATTCATTATCTATTCTTAAATGTAAAAATTACAATCAGCAAATGTAATCAAGAGTGTTTACTCACCGACTACCATAAGGGTAAATTCAAAGCCTTTCTTCACAGATTTTCTATGCACTTGGTTTGGAAGGTTTGCAAAACCTACATAACCAGCTGAATCTGGAAACTGCATGAAATAAAAAGAAAAATATCTTAAATTTTGAATGTCAGATATTAATTTAACAGATCATAACAGTAATAAACATCCCCCTTCAATACATTATTTGCATGTATTGAATTTACATGTTTTTCTATTTTTTTAACAAGTTTAGGTTTAAAAATTGTGACTTTTATAGTATGTGACACTTCTGGTGAAACATCACTGAAAAAAAATTCTGCAGGCAATAAATTCAAATCAAGAAACACTTGAATTTTACACAGGATATCCTTTCCAAATGCTGATCCTAGTAGTACCATAACATTCACACGAATCTACTTAGTCAGCTCCCTCATGTATTACTTGGCACTTCATGTGTGGGGATTTTTTTTATAAACTGCGAGGTTTCGTTCTTATATTCTCACCTTCCCTTTTTCTCCAGACTGCGACATCACTACCTTTTAACAGAGTCTGATAGGCCTGCAGGTACAAAGAAAAAAAAGGGATTAATGGAGCAGGTGCCATCATTCAAAAATTCATATAATCATTTGTACAAACATTTTTGCAAAGATTTATGCATCTAAAACAATATTCAACCCAAATGAAATGAACAATAAACCTGCTGCAATAGTAATTGTCTTCCTGTATGCCATTTACAGTCTTGTGCACCCCATATAACTCTCCCACTGTATCGGTTCATACAGATGACAGAGGAACAAAACAAATCATTAAATCACAGACATGATGACTGAGCAGGAAGATCAGCATTCATTTTATAAACAACAGACTGGCCCTTGAGTTGGAATGTGATAAGCATTAGAGGAAGGCAGGCTGTCAAATGCTGCCAAATGGTGATTCAGGGCAACCCTGGAAACATCAGCTCAGACACAGAGACCATGGAGGCTTCTGTGGAAGCCACGTCTGCTGGTGCATGGACGTTTGGGGAATGACGGGGTAAAGTTAGGTGTGCTAAATTGTGTTAAGCTCCTTTTTATTAACAAAATAAAGTGGGCAGCAATCCTTAACATTGACAGGGTGGTTTCACCAAGCCTGTAGGGAGAACAATGGATGTTTAGCCTCTTGGTTCCTGAAACTTTTCCGATATGGAGCAGCTCAGCTGAAGGAGAGCACGTGTGTGACCCTTGTCTACAGTTCAAGGTGAAACACTCCAAAGCCACAATAATCATTTAGGCAGTAAGGACGTGGTGAAGACAAAGGCGTGAGCAGGTCAAAGCAAATGGAAAGTGTTAGACACTTCCCCAAGAAATAGATATAAAATGTTTGACTTCCAAATGTTTGGATACCGGTACTTAAAAATGCATTCATCAGTTACAGTGGATTCAGACCAAACGTGGTGTCCGTGGTAAATACCGCAAGGCCCGTGTGGAGATGAGCACTGTGCATTTCAGATGCACAGTGGAACACGTCAAAGAGGAGGAGCTTGAGCTGCATGATGCTGACAACCCTAACCCAGTGAAAAAAACTCAGCAAAAAGATGGAATGGTTAATGGTTCATTAATGCATGTTTGTGCAGTTAAATGAAAATTTGGAGATAAAAAAAAAAGATAATGTATATTACTTTTGTTACAGAGATATTAAAGATTATTTTTGGGTCATCCAGATGTCAACCATTAAGCTCAGAATTGAACCAGTGGTCTACTTTTTAGTGACTCTTTAGTGCAGATTAGTTCTGCTTTGGTTTTTAAAAATAATGTTTAATATCCGCTGATTGATGTCACCATCCAACCAGAGGTTATTATTGTGCTCGTTTCTCTTTTCTTTAAAACTATTGTCTCAAAAATATTTTAAGCTTCATCAGCCTCCCAGATCCCTCAATTTGGATCTGCTGTTATGAATGGTAACTCCCTAGTATTTCCTGTCAAGATCTTTTATTGGCATTTCACAATAAAAGCAAAGATGGAATGTAACATTACAGACTTCTGCTATTTTTTTTCTAGATACACAACTTTTGAAATGGGTTGGGGAGAGACCATCGACTTTTGGAAATCCCAGGAAGCGTGGAAAAAGAAAATCACTTTTGTTCATCTAGAGCTGGATGGTCGGATTTGATGGTACTTCCTTGTTTCCAGCAGGACAGAGAGCACCAGTGATGGGGAGGGGCAACAGCTGGCCTCTATAAGGGATGTCACAACCACACCCTGTCCCTGATTGGTTACCCCAACGCGATTTTAAACAAAAGTTTAGAGTTTTCAGCTTCAGCGGTCACCATTCCACTGTCTCTGCACAGTGCTACTGTTTAACGACACCTCAGTCCTGTCAAGTAGCAAGAAGTGAGAGCAATGCGGTGACCCATCTCTCTGCTGGCTGTTTCTCTGTTCTGTTTGCATAGGGATACTGTGTAAATCCGCCACCCTCTTTGCAGACACCGTGTTGGGGTGTGAATGCATCCTAATGGTGCGTTCAGTCAGCTACAACGAGACCGCAGGTAGTTCCCTGCTCTGCATTTCAGATGCACGCTGTTTACACCCTGGACAGCATCATCAAACAGGAGGAGCTTCAGCTGCATGAAGTCAACACCCCACTGACATGAAAAAAAACTCAACTATCCCCCATTAATCTCAGAATTCAATACAAATCATCTAGCCTACTATTTCAGTGCTACTTCATTTCTGCAGGTAAAACTTGTTTGTGCTTATTTGGTTTTTAAAACAGAATAGTTCATCCAGAGCTGCATCTGGACGCCGGAGGGATTTGGCGGGACTTTCTTGTAAATCTACCCCCGCAGAAAGCACCCATGCTGGGAAGTGGGCAGTGACAGATCAGGATCTGTGCTGGAGTTAAGTGAGGATGATTAACAGTTCTTTTAGAACTTAATTAAAACTCCTTTTTAAAAGCCACCAAAAGATCTCTTGAGAGCATTCCTTATTTATATCATTTTTTATGATTATTTTCTCTGTATTTCATTTTAAGTGAAAATAGCTTTGCCTGCAGCCAGTCCCTGATAGGCTGCTGTGTCACCATTTCATAGAAAATTTTAGCTCGTTTCAATTTCAGTGATCACTGCTCCGCTCTCTTTTTCCCATATGCTTTAATAACTCTGACCCTTCGCATTTTGGCCGATTTCATTTTTGTGCAGAGTGATTATGCAGTGCTGTGAAAATCTGTCCATCTGGAAAGATATTACATAAGAATGTAAAATGCAGGTTAATATATTAGCAAAAGGTTATTAACTTCTAAACAGTCTTTTGGAGGACAAATATGATATTAAGATAATGATATATTTGCAAAACATTGTAACGCCCAATGTTAATGTGACTCAAACTGTCAGACATGGAAATAAACAGCTTACTTCTGTAACTTTTAATGTTGTACATAAGCAGCAGCCATCTATCAAACATCAGGTTGGATCAGGGAAATTAAAATCCCTCAAGTCTGAATCCAAACTTAGGGGCACATTTTTAAATATAATTTAAACTTGGAATTCAGAAATTCAAGATTCCATATGCAAATAAAATAGACTGTAGCACATTTGCATATGGAAATCTGAAAATTCATCATCCCTGTGGTAAAGACAATCCAGTCTAATGTTCTGAAGCTTGAACATTTGGACATACAAAAAGAAGAGTCAATAACTTTTTAGAATCTACTTAACATGTCAAAAACGTTAACTGTCTGGTGACAAAGGCAACTTTACCATTACACGAGTCATCTTTTTGGCATCACATAATCTGTATTGAGTATTCCCACTGAACTTCTCATAAATCAGTGAGCAGCAGATAAGCTGAAGGGCATTATTCCCGCCTTGGAACAAAGCGGTGGAAACACCAACCAACTGACTCATAGCCTGGGGTAAGACCAGCCTAATCATTGGGTTCTAGCCTAAAAACACACCTAATGCAATAATTAATGTGTTTTCTTTTCTAATGGACTTATGGGCTACTAAAAGCAGGCCACACAAGAGCTTTCATGTGCATCAGACACATATACAAACTAAAGCGTTGTTCCTCCTTGGGCTCTGTGGGAACCGACATTGTCCGACAGCACATTAATTAAACTGTTCCAGTACCGCAACTGTAATCTCACTAAAGACAACACTGCAGGACAGACAAGCAGGAGGCACGCTTCAATAAGGCTTTCTTAATAATGGCCATTTAATTGTCCAGATTGCAGAACGGCTTAGACACAAATACACAGCTACCAACAGGTCATGCTTATGGGAGATTAAAATGTTTGGACCATAAAGGGGAAAATGCCAACCCGGTAAGGAGAAGCTCTTAGCATCAATTATTTGTTTGAAAATTGGATTTCTAGTTGGTGAAATGTCATCAGTTTCAGAAAAGCTCTAAAAATAAACTGGAAACATTTAACTTCTCCAAATCTGGAGTCAAAGGCCCAGACATCACTCTTTCCGATTTAAAAATTCTGCTCTTAGGACAGCAGAACTACTTATTTAGCCTTTTGGTTTATTTTTTTTATTTATTTTTTTTAGTTCTTCACATTCAGTCTACCAAGTAAAAAGATAGACCACTCAATAGCAACTAAACCTCAGGGGCAATAATACTTTTCCATTTTGTCAATATGAGGGTTTTTTTGTTTTTTTACATTTTGAAATGTTCATAAGAACAAGAGGACAAATCCTCTGGTAGTTTTGTACAGGCACACAGATGGTTGCTCTAAGCACCGAGCAGTGTTTGTGGTGATGAGGTCACTGGAAAGGTCAGAGACCGGTGAAAGATCGGGACAGGGTTCTGTATCATTATTCGCCAACATTCCTTTGATATAAAGTTTTTGTCCGTCTGCACAAGTTGTTTTCTGTAGTAGGAGACAGCTGCAGATATAAGATTACAGCTGCCTAAGTCAAGTCCTCGTGCCTGAAGTGCACAACAGTTGGTAAAGACTGGAGGTGAAAGTCACGCTTTCATAAGGCCAAAAACACAAGCAAAGATTAATGATAATTCCTCAATGGTGGCCTGCTGCCACATCTAAGACAAATAATACAGACACTTGATCGTTTCCCACTGGCATTGTCAAGCTGTCTGAAAGGGAAATTTATTATTGCGCCAATGTTTCAAACAATAAAAAGCATTTGGTCTGTATATGACTTGTAAATGTAGCAAAAATTTGAGGTACCAGGTAGTTGTTTTGCCTGGCCATGCTTGATTAGCAAATAATTCCATTCTACAGCGTATTTCATCTGTTTGCTTGGCTGGCTTGTTTTGTTGGTTGTGGTGCTGCTTCGGTACATGGGTTTGGTTGTCATGTGAGGGATTGTGGTATGAGCAGGTGTAGGTACCAAATCTGCTTGGGTGGTCAGATCTGCTAGGGCCCTGAGTATGCCAGTGACGTTACACTACATGATTGGCTGAACATTGCCACATGATGTAAAATATTGTGGTTGCAGGCAGCGTCCAGGTGAGAGACGGAAGCATCTGTAGCATTAGCGTGTCAAGCTAGACAATGTTTCAAATTTGAAATAAATCAATGAAAGCTGTAATATCATTATGCATTTTTTGAGAAACAACAGCAAATAACAGAAGTAGAAAAGTTGCATCAAAAAATACTGCAAAAATACTGCACAAAATCAGTGCAATGCAATACCTCGGCTTCAGACGTACCCGCCCCCTCCACAGACGCTCCGCTGCACCTCTCCCAAATTGTAGGTGACCGCAAACAGTGCCGCAGACAGGAGGTCGGCTTGTTTTGTTTTTATGACCGAAATTGCAGAAAACAACTTGTGAAGTTTGACCCGCTAGAAGAGTGAGGTGCGCGAAAACGCTGGGACCCTTTCTCCATTCTTTTTGGCCCTCATGTCCTTCCATCGTCAGACTAAACTCGCCCCCACTTCCTCACCGCCTCGGCCGTATCTAGACCCACAGTGTGTAGCACAGACCATGCTTCAATATTGAGCATAAATCAAAAATGTCTGCTTTAAGAGTATAACCAGGAAGCGAGGTAGGAGGGTAAAATAGGTTTAGCGCCACCGCAGCACGTGAGGAGAATTACGTCCAGGAGCAAATGGATAAAAATAGACCGGAGGAAAAAAAAAACATGAATCGATACTCTTGCGGATGTATCGATGCATCAGATCATCAGCTGTTGGATCGATGCATCAATACAAAACGATTATTATTTACACCCCTACTGTTTATGGTGAACAAAGTAAATGTTAGACTATGCTATAAAGGTGGGAGAGCTTTGTAGCACTGTGGCTAGCTGTTCTCAGTAGCTAACAGGTTAGCCTCTTTTACAGGGGTTGGTTAGCCACATTACGCTACACTACTGTTAACTTTGTGTCAACAACAACCGTTCATTTTCTACTTGTAAAATAACTGTTTTGTCTAAAATCTCTACGAAAGAGTGAGATATTCAATTTGCCCTTCCTGGCCTCAGATCTTTATAAAAAGAATAAAAATAAGTTAAGAGTTCTTTTGTCAGCTTGTTAAATGGCAGAGCTCAGTCTGTCTTAGAAAGCAGTACTTTCCTTCAAGACTTAGAATGATTGTTTTCTACTTTCGGCTCCTTTAGATCGCCAATGAAATGTAAAATAATAGCAAACATAGGTAATAATATGTTAAGACTCCAAAAGAGATTTGATCCTTAAGAAATGGTTGCAATATAGTTTGTCCGAGTGGAGCTGCCATATGTTGACAACATAAGAAGGGGCAAGGCCCCAAAAAGGTCTGACCACCTGAGCAGATCTGGAACCTACATAGGGTTTGCTTAGGTTAAAGCGGTTGTATGGCTCTGATCACGGCCGGGGATTGGACAGGCAGCCCCTCTTTACCCTGATGAAGGCAATTACATCCCAGATCTGGAAGCTAGTCACAATCTGGGTTATCGGCACCTAAACCTGGGTGTATGTGTGGGGAGTGTCATCATAGACATTATATACGTAGACACCTCTTTGGATGCTGGTCAACGTGCCTAATCAAACTGAAATGTAATATTAAATAGGGCTGCAACTAACGATTATTTTAAAAATCGATGAATCCGCCCCACGGCAGAGTAGGAACGATGCATGCTTTCACGTAAGAGTCCCCAAAAGCCGCCAGTGACACCGTAAAAAGTCGCCAGTTTTGTCGCTAGTCGCTTTTTTTTAAAAATAGTCGCTGGAGGGGTCTGAAAAGTCGCTGAGTTGGCAACACTGCACCTCCGGCGCTGACTCGCTCTGCCGTATTTTTTTTTTCTTCCCCTGTTTCAGTCAAGTGGATGTGATGACGGCGGCCGCGGATGACGCATTAATCGCGCGACACAACTAATCGATGATAAAATTCGTTGCCAACGCTTTTAAAAGTCGATTTTTATCGATTTTATCGATTCGTTGTTGCAGCCCTAATATTAAATTTGTTTTGGTCTTTTAAGGGGTTGTGACGTATAAGAGATTATTTTAATATTATGTTCAAAAATAGACCTAAGGCGCCTCCTATTTATTGACAACAGCTGTCTGAACTGTGGTCCGATCCAAGATGGCTGCCCCGCTGCCAACAACGTGCAATGAGATGTCTATGTATATAATATCTATGAGTGTCAATAGGTTGAGTGTACAGTTCTAAGTGTCATGGGATGGGAACATCCAACTGAGACAGTTTCCTGTTTCTTTGCCAGTTTGGGTCTTAATCTGCACCCTCTCCTGCATCATCTCAGGTCTCAAATAACATAAACACATATATGCACACTTCATTGAGTAAAGCAACACTGTATACATTTTAGCCACTAGGGGCACTTAAACTGTATTTGTCATTTGTCACCCATGAAAACAACTGAAAACTCTCCACTGTGGCAAACTTAAAGTCTCCCTCTGCATTTTGGATTTGGACCAGCAGAATGAGAAGTCAAGGAGTCAGTTATAAAGACAAGGCGACATTAAACCCTTTAGATTAAATCCTACATTAGAGAACCAAATATATGTCTGCTCAGTATACGTGACATATCTGTTGTTTTGGAAAACAAAAAGTTTTAGCTTTCATTTTTAAGGGGTCAGACAGCCATAAAGCCACTCTCTGGGTAACATGACTTGAATAGTGACAAAGATATTTGCTGACCAGAAAAATCTTCTCAAAAAAGCTAATACTTGGTGTAAAAGCTAAGCAGTGTTGCTTTGAGAGGGCAATGCTGTGAGAATAGAATTAGATTTTCTTTTTATGCTTTTACTACTTTAAACTAATTTAAATTTAGCACTTAATGTTCTATTTCTAATTTTCGAAGTGTTTTTACCAAAAGCATCGCTTTGAAAAAAATAATAAATAATAAAAAAATTTTTACTAAAATAGTATGTAAAACCCTAAAGGGGTTTGGCTTTAGGAAGGGAGAAGGGGAATTAATGAGGAGTACACAGAAGCAACTGAGGTCAAGATAAGAGGAAACGAGTAGGCATACAGGAAGAGAGTGTGGGGGGGAAATAAACTCAATTTATGACATTTAATTTTCCTTTGGGATCAATAAAGCCTTTTTAAAAGGAATTTAATTTTATATTCACTTTCTTTTTCAACTAACAAAGTTTCTTTTACTTTTATCTCACTAAATCCAATTACAACCACAACTGATATACACATTGTATTATATGAAAAAAAATTAGCATAATTTTTAGATAATCAAAAAATATTTTGAAAATGTGTTTTAGAAACAGTAATTGCATTTGATTAACATGCAGAACATGCCACTGCAAAGTGAAAAATGATGACCGAAGAGGCTTCTTCTCCTCTACATAATAATTATGTTCAAAAACTATGAAGCTAAATCTGTGAAAGCTTGTATTGAAATCAATTGTGAGAATTGGCAGTGAAAAAATCTATGTATTGAAAATGTAATTGTGAAGAATGGAAACATTGAAACTTTACATTTTGAAAATTAAAATTCCCTCTAAAAAAGTATAGTGGCAAAACAAAAGTATAGCGGTATTCACTGTTTAGAGGTTATACAGTTCCCCAAAGTTGTTTGAATGCAGTGGCGGTTCTAGACTACATTTTCCAGGTGAGCCCGGTGCTCTTAATGGAGGCACAGAAAAAAAACAACACACAAAAAACGAAATACAAAAAGTGAGGCAAAAAGCCATAGTTGTGGACTCCTTGTCTAAAAGATCAAAACTGCTGTTGTATCTTGATATGGTTGAATCTTTAAGGTTACTACAACTTCTAAATAATTGTTAAAAGAAATCGTAAAGCTGAATAATTAAATTTATCTAAGTGAACAATCAGTCAGACTGTACAAAAAGTGTCCATCCAGGTTCTAATCTTGTTTTGATACACTAATGCTGCGCTCACACTGGGCATATTATAGGAATCAAAACATTGCAAACGCAGAAATCTGGACTCTGGGTCAGATGCTGGATCAAAGTGTGGTCAACTTGCTTTTGACACTTCAACGCTCTGGATGCTCAGGGCTCTGTTTGTTTAACTACCCTGTTCTGTAGCTTCAAGCTAGAGAGCAGCTTGCTTTTATTTATCTTATGATTTGGAAAAATAGTTTTAACAGATTTTTAAACAAGAAAGTCCACCCCCAAATATAATCTGTGCAGTAAGTTCATCAGGATTATGATCCCACTAAAATATGCAGTGCAATGTGTAGCAATAATGATCAGAGCTCTCTCTTTTCCTTCTACATAACAATCCATTCTTCTGGCTTTTATTTTTCAACCTTTGTAGTTTAATATTTATTCATTTATTATTTATAAATTTTTCATATGCAGAAGCAATGACAGCTTGCAGGTAGTGTCTGTCTCCCCCCAAAAAACTCCTGGATCAGCTTTTCCGATGGCCGGAGTCCAGTGGCAAAAGCTCAATTTACTGAACTTCAGCGTTGAAAGTTTGGATGCTCGGACAACAGAACACTTGGACATACCAGTGTTCTGGTCTCAATGCTGTCCTCCATAGACTTTGCATGTAAACCAGCCTCGGTGTGAATGCAGTATAAGCAAGAGCAGACCGTTAGATTGTTGATCTTCTTTTGAGAGGATTTTACTGACAATTACTGCAAAAATCTGCCAATGCAGTGAGACAATTGCATTTTTAAGACTTCTTGAAATCATGATGTAAAAAAAAAATATATATATATATATATTTTTTTTTTTTTTTTATTACACAGCAAAACATTTTTTTTTAAGTAAAAGATTCTTAAAATAAGCATATCTGCCCTTGAGGTAAGCAGGTAAATAAGATGATCTGCCAAAGGAGTGAGAATATTTTGCCCTTGAAATAAGCTCACTATATATTGTCCACTTGTAATAAGATAATTAAGTCGTTTTTTTCTCATTTTAAATGTAAAGCATCTGATTTTATTAGCAGGTTGCCTCATCTTGCTACTAAAATAAAGGGAATTACATCTGTTGAAAGAAGTTTTTGTGGTCTATGCTTTTGTTACAGGGGCCATACAAGAGGCCAGGACAAGTCCACTATGGACGCTGGCCCAGTTGGCCCCCCATCTAGGACTGTCTATGTTTGCATGACAGAAGGTATAGGCACATCACTGTGTGCGACACATGAAAAAGCACACACCTTCATATTTCTTATGTTTGAAAATGGGGAGCTTTTGCCTTTTTTCACATTTGTGAAACCTTTGTCTTATTTCCTTAAAAAACTTTTATTATTGTTAAAGGAATAGGATCGAGGAACAAATCGGCCTAAAGAATTGGCCCCTAAAAGAAAGAAAATCAGCAGCACATAGCAGGGAATGGTGTGACTCATAAAATTATTGGTAACAGTCTTAAAACAGTTTGTACTGGTGGATCTCTAAATCTAAACAATCAAAAAGTGAATACACTATTTGAAAAATCCAAATAAAGTGTTTGGGGCTCGTGTAAAGTGATGAGGATGTCATAAAATTAAGTGTAAATCCTCTTAAAACGTTTGAGGGCCTTAAGAGTCTGTAACAGTGGTGTCCACCACACCCAGTTTGTCTCAATCCACCAACTGGGACAAGGACACCGTCAAACAACAAAGCAAATGATAATATTGCTATCTAAGATTTTAACACAGTGTTTAATAAAATATTTATAAAAAGATTTTATCTGTAAAACTAAAATGAACCTTTGCTAACATAACATGCCAAACTTTAGCATTCAACAGTTGTTGCCGCCACCGGTGTCGTGTGGTCAACTGGTTTCCATAAAGTCCCCAGCGAGCCACTTTTAACAAACTCTAAGTCCAACAAAGTTTTTACATTTTAATTACTTTTTACGGGCACCCAGCGTCTTACCTGTGCGTTATAATGAGGTATGGGATATCAGCGGAGCCTTTACGCTGTAGCTACTGTCCCAGCCCAGGAAGGGGAACCCGGAAACTGCTTCCCTGATTCCGCCCTCCTGAAACCAGCTGTTGGTTAACGCTGACCCGCGGCGCTACTGTCGCCATTACGGCTCCACAGGCGGGTCTGCGGCCGTTAAAGGCCCGGACTGTTAGAGCCAATATGGCGGTTCAAGCATTGTAGTGTGTGTTTTTACAGCCTCAAGTTTTGAAGCATGGCAAGGTTAGCCTCTGTAAGTGAACTAATTAAAAGAAAATAAATCTCCAGTTTAAGGGGAAACAAAGTCCTGCTTTTGAGACTTCAGACTGCACATTTAAACCAGGGATTTATTTCCAAAAAACACACCCAACTTCAGAACCTAAGACTAAAGTTACCTAGTATATTTTTAAAAGACCTTTCCCCCAATTTACAAATTGAACTAAGCTTTTGCTTTATGTTAAGATTTTGAAATAATTTTTTGTAACAGTATGTTATAGCATTCCTTCATAGAGCCTCGGTTGGTTACAAATATTTTACAGTTTAAACAAAAAAATGGATAGCAGTTTCCAATCCATACATCAACATCAATAAAACTTTTGCTTTATTTATTATTTATTCAAAATGAAACATTTATTTAGTAGACAGCCAGTTTGTAAATTAATTTGTTGGTTTGGTTTAT
>NW_015150713.1:869774-873414 GCF_000732505.1 Cyprinodon variegatus
CTATCTATCTATCTATCTATCTATCTATCTATCTATCTATCTATCTATCTATCTATCTATCTATCTATCTATCTATCTATCTATCTATCTCTTCAATATTGAAAATACACCAGGAAGTAAAGGAATCTGAAATAGACATATAATGTAATTTTCTTCTATTGCAGTCTACAACTATGTAAAATTACTTATTTTTTTTATATATTGTTTCACCTAATAGTTAAAGGCACTACAGTATGCACATCCAAGTTTGCAATAAGATTCTTATTATCAATGCCTATCTTTAAGTAACAAAAAAATACTGTCGCATATTTAATTCCTCATACATTATTGAAAAAAGACCCACATTTCTTTACACGTTGTTGAAGTGATTTCAGCAGTTTTGCTTATTTTATTTCAGTCTTTTATTTTATAAACATATCAACAGCAATGTAAGAACATCAACAAACAACAAGTAAAACAGATATATAAAAATAGATTTAATTGTACAAAAACAGATATGATACAATTCAATTGACAATAAAATATTAGGGATGCACCGATCCACTTTTTCAGCTCCGATATGATACAGATATTTGAAGTTTAATGTTGGCCGATACTGATCTGATACCGATACCAAAAACAGCACTGAAGTATTAACTAAAAAAAATGTTTTATTGTGTAAAAAAAAAAAAAAAAAAAACTGGAATCATTCTTCTGTGCATATGATTTGATTTCCCTTTTCTTTAATAAAATAGGAAACAACCCAAATATAAATGTTATGACTCATTTATTTAACAACTGTGCACAAAATCTTAAACCATAAGTTCTCTGAGTTGGTGAGCAAAAAAGTGTAATTATCATTATCAAGTATCAGCTGTGATTTTTTTGGCCTGTATACTGTTACATGGAAAAAAATGTCACTTCTTTCCTTTGCTTCGATCAAAGTTAGCTGCTTCCCGCTGCTTCCTTTTTGTTTGCCGAGTCCAACAATCTTAGCATGTTCCATGCTATGAAATTTCTGGAGGTGTTTCATTAAGTTGGTCGTGTTTTAGTTTTAAGATTTAACACCGCCCCTTGAAACATTTTTCCCAAAAATATTGCACGCCATTGGGCTAGTAGGCTGAGAGTGCGTGGAAAAACCTCCACACAGAAGATCCTTTCGCTCACTCCATCATAAAAAATATAGTCGTGTTGTGTTGTTGCGCTGCCATACCACAGCAGAGCATATCATAGAGTTAGAATGTATACATCTGCCCCTACATCGAGTCAATTGTCACTGATACTGATCTAGTTTTTTTCTTTATATCTGGACCAATACCGATAAAAATTTTTGGATCGGTGCATCCATAATATTTATTATGTATTTAAATTATGAAATTCAAAAGTTACACTTGGTTTAAAATGTTTCGAAGTTAAATACAAATATAAAGTACAAATTTGAAATAATATAAGTAAACATATACAAGAGTACTATCTATCTATCTATCTATCTATCTATCTATCTATCTATCTATCTATCTATCTATCTATCTATCTATCTATCTATCTGAGAGAACACTTGTTATTCGTTACACAATTTATTTTAGCTGTATTTCACTCTTAATATTAGCAAACTCTTGAAATTTTCTTCAGTGTATTGCATGTATACATAGATATGAAGAGTTAAACTTGTGCGCCTGAAGAAAAAAAAAAAAAGGTTAGGCAAGTGTTTCAACGTTTTGAAGAAAAAATGAAACTTCCCCAAAGCCTGACTCCCCCTCCTCCTGAAAGCCCCTCACCCTTCTATTTGCTGGAAATAACTGTTCAATCGCACAATGAGCTCTGGAGCGCTCCATTCAGCCGCTCAACTTCCTCAGGTTCTCATTGGTCCCCAGAGGATGCGGCCGTAGCGGATTGGATGAAAGTTTATAGTTGAGTTTTCACACCCCCACCTCGCAGATATCCGTGGCCCGGTGCTCCTGTGTTTCCAGTTGTTTTCAAATCCAATCACCAACAAAGAGACTCTCAGCAACGGTCTGATTTCAAGGTGAAAATAGTGACTGATGCACAACTGACGCGGCGGCTACCAGATATAAAGGAGATACTCTTCACATCTTGCTGGAAAAAAGCGGAGAGTTTGAACAATTTTTCTTTTTAAGGACAGAAAAGGAGAGTTAAAATGGTGTCGGCCGGACTGGAGATCGTGGGGCTTTCCATGTGCGTTATTGGCTCGCTCCTAGTCATGGTTGCGTGCGGGCTTCCCATGTGGAAGGTGACAGCTTTCATCGAGGCCAACATCGTGGTGGCGCAGACCATCTGGGACGGCCTGTGGATGACGTGCGTGGTGCAAAGCACCGGCCAGATGCAGTGCAAGGTGCACGACTCCGTCCTAGCCCTCACCCACGATTTACAGGCGGCCAGAGCGCTCACCGTCATCTCCGCGGTGCTGGGGGTGCTGGGTCTCATGGTGGTGATCGCGGGGGCACAGTGCACCAATTGCCTCCGCACAGAGTACGTGAAAGCTCGTGTGGTGAACGCCGGAGGGATCATCTACATCATCAGTGGCCTGTTTGTGCTGGTTCCTCTATGCTGGATGGCCAACAACATCATTTCGGACTTCTATAACCCGCAGGTGCCTTCATCCAAAAAGAGGGAGATCGGCGCTGCGCTCTACATCGGCTGGGCGGCCACTGCGCTGCTGCTCATCGGAGGAACGCTTCTGTGCTGCTCCTGTCCGTCCAGCGGGAACACGGGATACTCTGTGAAATATGCACCAACCAAGAGAGCCTCGCAGAACGGGGACTATGACAAGAGGAATTATGTGTAGCTGCGCGCTTTGCTTGGTGCGGACGGTGCGTAAAAGTGACTTGCCGCTTTCAAAACTGTTTTTTTTTCTTTTTTACACGGACTTTGTTTTTGCACCTCCAACGTTTTTATGTAAAAATTGAACTTTGAAGCATCTCTGATCCTTGGACCATATTTTTACACACTTTTTGGGTCTCCTGGAGTTGCGCGTTTGTTGTTTTTTTCTGTTCCGTTGTTATTATAAGACTATTAGCTAAAAGTGGCAACTTACCGCAAAAAAAGTATCTTTGTTTGGTGCCAGCTTTTGTAAATTGTCAGAAATAATTCGTTTTGGATTTATTAACTCCCCCCACGACCCGTTTTGATTCAGTCTCTTAAAGGAAAATGCAGCGTTCTTTGTCCTCAGTGCATTGTCAGCACATTGCTGTACAGTAGCAGGCCAGTTTGTTTTTGTTAATGGTAAGAGCATTTTCTCATTTAAAAACCAATCATCTTAAAAAACAAAACAAAAGCAACATCAAAAATATGAGTGTTTTATTTTTTTATCTATTGCTTTAATGATTTTATTTGGTCATTTAAGCTTTTCCCCCGTTCCTTTTCCCCCTTTCAGAGGGACAGATTTCTTAACATTGGATTGATATCCTGTGCATATTTACAATATTTCAAACTATGAACAAAAAGAAAACAGGTCCCTTACAGAAGTGATCATTGTTTTTTTAGATGTTATTTACAATGTAAACAGTATGTTTACATAAAAACAAAATGTACAGTCTACCTTAAATAAATGTTTCTCTTTCGGTTTATTTTTGTTTTATTATATGTTTTTGTGACGAAGAAAAGCGTAGATAGCACCTTTGAGGTAAATAAATGAAACAGC
>NW_015150713.1:873459-889949 GCF_000732505.1 Cyprinodon variegatus
ATATATATATATATATATATATATATATATATATATATATATATATATATATATATATATGTATGTATATACATGTCAACTACTTGGAAACAGTGCCCAATAAGCATTAAGACTTATAAAGAGAATTTCACGTATATTAAAGCCCCTTTGAATCTTACAATCTTAGACGACTTTTTTCTGGATTTGGGAATCACACTGGACTCCATTATTTGGCTTCTCAAAGCACCTTCAAAGTTCTTTCACAGTAGAAAACCATGTTTTGGGTAATTCTTTTGCATAACTTCCCCATTTTTTTGGTGTTTGATGTCATGTTTCATCATTTGTGTGTATAAAGATGTAATTCTTTGTCATTGTTTGATTAAACAGAATATATTGTTGAAAACCTCTAGTTTTAGAGTGTGTTATTAAAAACAAACTACATATAGAGCTGATAAATGGGGGGGTTCTCAGCTGGTGCGTGCTGATCCCACCACCTATCCATAAAACAACCCCCACGACGGGAGAAAGTATTTTGATTATCCACAGAAATCCAGATGACAATGGCCATTCAGCCAGAGTGGGGCTCCACTGTTCAGCTCACAATACTGCCCCCCCACCCCACCCCATTTGAGACCACCACCACCACTCTTCGGCCCCTGTCACTAAAAAGGCGTTCAAATTAAAGCTCCTTGTATCATTCATCCATAAGGCATCGGTATAATCTCACTCCCACTGAATAAGATACATATCTTCATCAAAGGTATAGGTCATCTGATAGGTTGGGTCGGTAGCAAAAATATAGGTCACGGGGTTAGAGCACTATTTCAGCTAGAGCAAAGGAAAAAAAACAAAGATTTTCTGAGCCAGTTAGTAACAACATTGTGATCCAAAACTGTGACTGGATTAAAAGGGCTTATCCATACTTGTTTTGCCTGTAGACTTAAGAATCTTAACAAGTCATATGCCCATGTTGAAAACAGAAAGCCTGCATACAGTCCGGGGAGTGGAGAGCATTTTAAAGCAGTTTCTATACTCTACAACAGATTAGTCATTTATATTACCAAACTTTGGGATTTTTACAAACCGTTTTTATAAGAGCATACTATACATTTGAGCACGGCA
Organism: Cyprinodon variegatus; assembly: GCF_000732505.1. Classification (NCBI taxonomy): domain Eukaryota; kingdom Metazoa; phylum Chordata; class Actinopteri; order Cyprinodontiformes; family Cyprinodontidae; genus Cyprinodon; species Cyprinodon variegatus. The sequence continues at coordinate 874,561 of NW_015150713.1, forward strand.
TTTTTATCTTCGCTTATCTTTTAGCTGCCTTCAATATTTCTTGCAGAGTCTTTCAAAGAACAGAAGCCAGTGATTAGATGTACCTTGTGAAAGTGGATCTCAAAAGCCTTTCCGCTCCTGTTGAAATGAAATATTCTGGAGTAAAAAGATGACACAACAATAAATCATATAAAATATTGAGAAAATATTTATCATACTCCCACCCTAAGAACAAACGTTTTGATCTAAAAAGAAACTAATGGTACTTTTAGTGTCACTCTTTTTGGAAATTTAATATGACAGTTCTCTGTAAAAAGAAAAAACAAAACAAAACAACAGTTAAAACCTTCCAGTCTTATCATTTATATCATTGAACACATAAGTTAGCCAAGGTTATAAAAATCCATCTGTGGTTCCTGAGCAGGAAGTTACACTCCGCTATGCTTGACCAATAGTTGGCAGAGTGATTATGGATCAAATAGTGTCGAAACTTTGATGCTTAATGTTTAAATTTGATTTACGTGTCAGTGTTTTGTGGCTCATTCAGAGTTAGGAATATTATTTTATAACCGAGCTCTGGTTTAAAGTTTTATAGGAAGTTTACCTGAGGACTTTAAATTTATTCCAGACTTGTAAATTTTTAGATTCAATAAGTTCTTTAACTATGATTAATGGTGGTTCTAAGACTCACTTTTAGTTTTATTTACGGTGTGTTTTTAGATTATTGTTATACATATATGATATTTTTTTTTATATCCTTTAATGTTTTATTATATTTAATTTAGTTTTTTTTTCATTAAAGGCACACCCTATACAGTAAATTATAGAAAAAGTCTATTTGTAAATGCGTAACACTTAGAAATAAACAACACAAAAGTTATCTTTTACCATTACCTTTCTGCTATTTGTTGTTCTCCAACGTTCTCTAACATCCTTCCAGCCCGTCACAGAACAGCTATGTTCATTCAGAATGTTTACCGAATAAGTGCCTCAAAAGCAGCTAATGGCTTCGGATTTTATTAATAAGTATGAGAATACATATGCATGCCAAACTTTTTTTCAGGCAGATTGTATTATGAAGAAATTTAGAAATATGATGGATCTTTATTTAGTGTTAGTCTGTTGCACAAAAGCCCAAGGAAAAACAATAACATTTGTGGTTGTAGCTGTTAAGAATTGTTAAAGAAGTTCTGAGGGTGTGAATACTTTTGGATACTATATCTATAACGATGTGAAGGATAGTAGAAGGGGCTGAAAAGGGAGAGGTGGGGGACTCCTCAAGATAAAGCCTGTTTCCCAAAAGAGGCAAATAGGCCAAAGATGTCACTGAATGGGCACTCGGCATGGTAACCAGGCAGAACCTGTGTTTCCCTGGCAACCACTCTCTATAATGTGGTGGTATGGATGAGCCTAATAAAAGGCCTTTCCGTCAGACATTCCAACAAATGTGGAGACACACACACAAACCCACCCCCTCAGAAACACACACACAAGCAGTCTGGAGGTTGACGATGGGATTACTGGAAACCTCTAATGGTTGCCGCAAACAGCAGTGACAGTAGAGCACAACTTTATTGTGTGTCACTTTAAGAGAAACTGTTGCCTGCTCCAGTGAATACAGATGAATAAGATAAATAAATAGAACAATTCTTTCTGCTATTGGTGGCATATTACCCGTGACAAACAGAAAACTAAAGTCGTTCCCAACACCTACATTTTTATTGTCGAAGCATCATATCCCCCTGCTTGCTATGGCAGAGTTGAATTGATGTTTGCTCATTTGTTTCATGTGGTGTTCCTTTGGAAATAACGAAGGAAACAGTATCAATGATCTCTGAAACAAAGCGGCCTTAATGAATGTTTTCACTGCTTGAGTCAGGCTTACATCAGAGCCAGCAGGTGCATTCGGTCAGCAGACTTCCCAGCTGGATGGAGCTCACCCACTGGAAAGTAATGCCAAGTGTCAGCAGGTGGTCAGATGTGGGGGACAAATGTAGCTTTGTGAATAGAGTTTAAGACCACATGAGCCGTTTGTTTAAGAAACAATGAGAGGACCATGGTAGAAAGAGGTTAGAACAAAAAGAAAGCACCCCCCTCCCAGCATTCAGTACTGCGCCATGTTCACAAGGTCTACCGCTTTGTGACTCATGGGTTTTAGTCCAAAAGCTGCTGCATGGACAGGCTTCCTGTGCGAGGGACAACGGAAACGGAAGCAGGAAGGAACATGGAGGGTGTGGAAAGGAGGAGGAGGTTGTCTGTGTTTCTGTGCTTGGAGCTCTTTGTACATTTGTTTCACAATCTACATTAAACAAAGGGAGACAGGTGCAACCTCATATACAGTCCAGCTCAAAAATTGTGGTTTTACTACTAGCTTATTTTCTTCAAATGTTTTTACATTGAAATCAAATCATTTTGTTTATCTTTTTTAAAGGCTTTTATAAGCAAATACATCAGATTTACAGAGTCAAACCTTTTTTACTACTTTCTTCCATTTGTTCTTCCCTGTTGGATACCAACTTCGGGTACTTGTCCACTTAACTTAGGAAAACTGAGCAAAAAAAAAAAAGGAAAACTGTGCATATGTTAACCTGAAAGTGTATTATAACCTCTGACTTTTCCACATAGTGCTCCATCATGTACAAATTCAATGTTCTTATCTTTACCCCAACTGTCAGAGGAAGTTGTAATTTTTATCCAACTGCCCCAGTTTTTAAAGCAGAAGTAAGCCAGTTCATGGTTTGTTTAAGGACAGTTCTTTGTTGTTCAACAACAAATCTTGACTCATTTTAAACCATACCTTTTCTTCTCCAGACAAATAATCAAATAAATAAATAAATAAATAAAGCCAGGTTTAAACATTTGAAGGAAGGAGTCATTCATTTTGCTCAGGAGGACATGGTCCGAGAGAGAAGTGTCAAACTCAAGTTGCCAGTATCTGCGACTTTTAGATACATGCCTGATCCAACTCACCTGAACCAAATCGACTAATTATCTCCTCAGCATGCAGGCAAGTTCTACAGAGTTTGACTGATGACCTGATTATTTGATTCCCGTGTGTTGAAGCAGAGACACATCTAAAAGGTGCAGGACATCGGCCCTAAAGGACTGGAGTTTGAGACCTCTGCCCTGGAAGCTCGCTGGACATTCTTAAAACAGCATTTTTGATTGAGAGAAATGATGGCGACAAACATTGCTTCTGGGGGAAACTCAAAAGAACAAAAATTTCACTCGCATTTAATTCCCTTTATAGCAATCTGGCTAAGAATAAATTGAATTGGGGATCAAGGTATGGCACTCAATATCAGCCTTATAACTACACAGATATTAACCAATGAATATTGACTTTTTTTTTTTTTAGATAATTTTAAAGCTTATTCAACAATATGACAATGTGCACTGCAATCACAAAACATTTTGACACATTAACAATACACAACATTGATGTCAAACCAAACCTTGTTAATCAAAGTTGTATCTGTTTGTTAATTAGGGCCCAATCACGTGCAGGAGGCAGACGAGCTCACAACATGGAGGAAACTGGCAAGACAGGAGGATGGTACCAAGACATCAGAGAAAGGTTGAAACTGAAACCAGCAAGAAGAGAGTGCTGGGACAAGGATCTGGTAAGTATAATCACTGTATTATGAAAGAACTGTGAGGTTAGGCCAGAGTTGAGGCTTTGATAGCACTAAAATAATAATTAACAAAAACAAAACACAGTACGAAATAACTAAACAAAATATAAACCCACAAAGGAAAGATTATTTGAAGATGGCCTTATACCCTTTTGAGGTCTTCCTTCCATCCATCCATCTTCTCCTGCTTATTTAGTCTATTGGCGAAAGGCAGGGTACACCTTAGACAGGTCACCAGTCTGTCGAAGGGCAACACAGTCCTGAGACAGCTTCCTTTGTCTTTACAATTCTCACAAAATAACAGCTGGCTTTTTAAAAATCCAAAATTATTACTCATTGAATTATTGCAGCAAAGGGTAACACCGTAAAAAATATGTTTTTCCATATTTTCCTCACAATGTTTATGTTTGTAAATGTTCTTTATCATTTGCTGTTTTGTATCAAACACAAAATATCAGTCGTAAAGGATGCTTCACTTGATGAATTTCCTTAAGTGGATATTCTGTAATATTCATGGGTGGCAACAGTGGTTCCTAGTTTATAGAACTTGAAGACAGTTGATACTGGTTCCAGTTCCTAAAGATCCCACACCAATATTCCTAATGGTTTTAGACCAGTGGCCCTAACCTCCTTAGTTATTAATATTTAGTGAAGGCTAAGCAAGGGAGAGGATTTGCAATGGGTTATCTGCTTTTTATGTTTACCAAACATCTTAAAAAACGTTTCAATTATTTTAGCATGGAATTTTTTAGCTGACAGGAGTGTGGTCGTCCTGTACTGGTCACATATTCAAGCAGACAGATCACGGTACTAACAAAACAAGCGTTTATTAAAGAACTTAGCAAGAAGCTGCTCATCAGCAGGGACAGATTCTCTGGATACTCTGTAGAGACAGGCACTCAGGTTAGTGACTTCCGAACTCAGAGGGGAAAACGATAATCAGCATGTGAGTCACTAACCTGGTAAAGTTCAGTCTGAGAAGACGCAGTAAAGTTGGAGGGATTGTTCCTCTGTAGCTTGCGGCGGAAGCCACTTCCAGAGTACTAGGAGAGAATAATCTTGCATCAATGGTTAAACAGGCGGCTCAAATAGCAGGAACAGGTGAATCTGATGAATGACAGGGTACACTGGGCGGAGCTAAGCAGGTGGAAGATAAGAGCCAAATCCAGCCATCAGTGCCAAGGTCATGACTAGAGGTGTAAATCACATCCATCATGGCGATTCGATTCAGTATCGATTTCCTGACCCAACGATTCGATTATTTTCGATACTCAAGAATACACCACGATTCGGTTTGATTAATTGGTTCATTTTTTTTTTTTCCTTACAGAATAGACAATGTTTCAAATTTGAAATAAATCAGTGAAAGCTGTAATATCATTATGCATTTTATTTGAGAAAACAACCACAAATAACAGAAGTAGAAAAGTTGTGCTCCACCTATTCCTGTTAAAACCTCATTCATGGAAAAATAATAATACCCCTGTGTTATAGATTCTGAAAGGCCTTGCATCAAAAAATACTGCACAAAATCAGTGCAATGAGTGCAATTCAATACCTCTGCTCCAGTCGTCCCTGCCCCCTCTGCAGACGCTCCGCTGCACCTCTCCCAAATTGTAGCTGACCGCAGACAGTGTCTCAGACAGGAGGCCGGCTGGTTTTGTTTTTATGACCAAAATTGCAGAAAACAACTCGTGAAGTTTGAGCGCTAGAAGAGCGAGGTGCGCAAGAACGCTGGGACCCTTTTTCCACCTGGATCTCCACTCTTTTTGGCCCTCATGTCCCTCCATCATCGGACTAAACTCGCCCCCACTTCCTCACCGCTTTGGCTGTATCTAGACCCACAGTGTGTAGCACAGACCACGCTTCAATATTGAGTACAAATTTTTTCTTTTTTTTTACCTTACAGGCTAGACTATGTTTCAAATTTAAAATAAATCAATAAAAGCTGTAATATCGTTATGCAAAAGCAGCCAATAAAACAACAAAACTAAAAAACTTCCAGCTCAGTTCCATCTGTCACTGCACGCACTCTCCTTTCTGGGATTCACCTCGTAAAATCTGAATCGTGCTTTAGCTTCTATTTTTTTCCAAGTGCAATATGTAAAAACCCTCATTTATTTCTAGAGCCATCTCTCTCCTTAATATACTCTAAGGGAGGGGTTGTTGGTTCACTTTTAAGAACATTGTATTGTTTTTATAAATGTTTAGCCTTTGTAATTTTTTTCCTGAATTGATATATTTCAAATGTTAAGTATCTATTTATTCATACTGTTCCACTTTCTGTACCATCAATAACCTTCACGTTTTTTTTAATTGATAGATTTCCGTCTTCAACCGTGCATTGGTCAAACCAGTGGAGCCAACTATTTATAAAACCATATGTTTTTTGAAAGAAAAAAAATATATATATAAATTTCAGGGGTTGTTACTGACATACCAACAACATTTTAGTGTCACTGATAAAGTTTTTCTCTCGGAAAGTGAATTAAATGAGAAGTTAGGGAGGCATTCACCAGAAAAATGATAGTGGAAGCAGGGAGTATGCAGTCCTTTCACGCCTATCTAAATACGTTTCTGAACTGCTTTTCATCTAAGCAAGATCATTTGTTTATTTGAACCAGTAGAAGCTTGCTGTGACTTGGACAGATGTATATGTAAGTTAGAGCAGATAAAGCGGTGAGAACTGGAAGCCCTGTGCTAATATGAAGAGGGATACTGGCAGCATGAGGAATGTATCTGGGGGATCAGGAGGCATTGCTGATTTAACACAGTTAGTCAAATGTCTGAGATATCGGCCTCTCCTCGACAAGAAAAAAAGCGATCTGAGATGTATTCATCAGGTGAATCTGCATTAAGCCTCCAGGAATAATTTGTAATGTTTGCCCTTATTCTAAATATAAAGAGGAGTGCGATGAATGATATTCTCAAACTTTTAGACTATTAGACATATGAAAAAAATGAATTTAGATAAAAGATGTTTTCCGTATTCTTTGTGAGCTGTTTTTTGGTGCCAGCAACCACAGTGTATTTCAAAGACGGAAAGTTGTTCTGCTTGTTATTTGCTTAAGGAAGTGCTGCATGACTGCGCCACCCACCACAGAGACCGACAGAAAAGACACCCTCATCACACCCGACTACATACCAAGTATTTCAGCCGGCCTTTTATCTGGCTTTCCTCATGGCATCCTAGCGTGCAAAACCTAACTTAATGAGAAAGTCACGCCTACTGGATATGTCCCTACTGTGGGACAGTCTGCAGGGGAGGAAATGTTTTTATGTGAAACATTTTTTCTTTAAATCAGTAGAATTTCTATTTAAAAAGGTCAGAATTTTTTATTGTTTAAGAGTACAAAGTAAACAATAAAAAATTCTGACCTTTTTGGCCGATTAAACTTGTATAGTTTCAATGTAAGGAAGGGAGTATTTAGATAATTCCAGAAACTGAATTAATAATGTTACTTTCTTGTTCCTTTCAAAAGCACTATTCCTTATTTTGGACCAATCTGGTCATAGTGAGCAATAATTCCTTATTAACAGAGCATATCCCTTATTTTTTTGCAAACAGTTCTCTTTTTCGTATCAGACATGAATCTTCTAGCACATGATTTTACACCTTTATGTTGAAAGGTAAATGTACTCTAACCACAGCTGGAAGCGGCTGTTGAGTGAGGACAGGGCCGCCTGTGAGTAGATTCTGATGACAGTGCCGCTGTTTGTTAAAAAAACACAGAAACGCACTTTAGTATCAAAGTCTCTGAGAGTTTACAATAACTAAATTGAGAGAATTGTCTCTTATTTTGTGGTAAAAGAATCTTTAAGAGCATAATTATTCATTAAAGAAAAGTATTCTGAGAAAAAGTTTAATATTGTTTGTCGTTTCAGAAATAGAACATTTTTGGGGGTAATTGAATCAATGATGATAACAATATGTACAAATTTGCACATAAACATTTAGGAGTTTTAGAAATTTCACCTGTTATGTTGAAGTTGAATGATGACCCAAATGGCCAATTTAGTAAGGCAAAATTAATTGCTTTAATGAAGAATCAAATTCAGGAGGCAAACAAAAAGGAGATTCCAGTGAAGAAATATGAAACAACCACCTGCTAAATTTTGGAATGTATAGCATTGGAACTCCACTACTTCCTGAACTTAAAGCAGCTGCCTTGAACTGATTAATCCAGGTGTGCCTGACCTCACTAACCATGGCCAGATACACCTAGATTAATCCGTTCACCCAGTAATGAAAGACAGTAAACAAAAGAGTTGCCTTAAGTTCAGGAAGTAGTGGAGTTTTGCATAGAGTCCATTGGCCGAGAATTGAGGCCATCTTTCTTTTTTTACTAGACCTACTTACAGACGCTGTATAGTTGCATATAGCAGTTGGGTATTTACCCTGTGGCAGACTGCTGCATCAGTTGGTTGCATCTGACCTGTTGCAGAGGGAAGCATAATCCAAATGTGTCCGTCACAAAAAAGTAATGGCTTTTATGTCAGTGAGTTATATTTAGTTTTAGAGCTAATAATGGTCGATACCGATAATATTCCAACAACATTGTGGATCCTTAGCTTGAGTACTAGGAGTCAAGGGAGAGAGGCAAGGTAAACAGGTGATAGCAATCAGCAGATAAATGAAAAACAGATGGGGAGAATTAGGCCAGAGACTGATTTATAGTAACACAGGTAATAAACCTAAAATTAGCATAAGAACCAGGTAAAAAAAAAAAAAAAAAACTGAAAGTGCAACACGAAAACAAAAACTAAGATGCTGAATCTTCTAGTAAAAATACCTGACAATTTGGAAATAGACCAATATGGCAAAACTCTAAATGGAAAAAACAATAGTTTAAGAAAATTAATATAGAACATAAACAATAGAAAACAGAAATAAAAACAAAAGAAGACTGCCAAAACTAAACACTTGGATATTGCAACAATGGATGTTCTTATACTGAGGTAGTCTCTAGAAGTGACAACATTAATGTCTTGTAAAATTAGCACTGTAACTTACAAAGCCAACCTACAAACCTCCAGTGGCCATTTGGTGAGAAGCGGGGCTACTCCATAGACAGTCTACCACAGTGAAACACAAACACACGTATGGGCAATGAGATGCCAATAAACAGTTTGATTTTGGGACTGTAGAAGGAATCTGGAGAACTCACAGAGAAACCACTGCAAGGAAAAAAACCATATGAAGATTTAAAGGACCTAGGGGTGCACATCACAGACAACATCACCTGGACTGTAAACACCAACTCACTGGTCAAAAGGAGGATGAGGAAAGCCCACCTGCCCCCACCCATCCTCAAGACCTTCTACAGGAGCACCATAGAGCGCGTTCTGACCAGCTGTCTCACTGTGTGGTATGGAGGCTGCAGCGCCTTAGACTGGAAGAAGGTGAGAAGAGTGATGAGAACATCAGAGCGGATCATTGGGGCTCCTCTTTACCCCATAAAAGACATTTCATCCCAGCGCTGCGTCAAATCAATGACCCCTCAGACACCATGGACTGTTCTCCCTGCTGGACCCTGTAGGTCCAACAGATTCCAGAACAGTTTCGTCCCCACCGCTATCAGACTGTTGAACTGTTGAAAAAAAAAATTAGACTCTGTGTCACACTGATAACCTCGAACAAAATAGAACTCAACCCAAAAATGCTTTTTTTTATTGCATTTTTGCACCACATATATTTTATTTGTTTTTGTACTGCCCTGAACTTCCACATCAATGCCTTTTGCACCATTTTTCTCCCACTTTGTTGAAATGGAAATGTTAATTTCACTGCTAAGCTGCTGCTCATTCACTGTCTGAAAGTTGAACAAAACTAAACTTCATTTTGTATACATTCTGTGTATACAAAGTGACAATAAAATTGTCTAAGTCTAAAAAAATTGTCTATGACGTGGCCATTCTCAATAAATGTCATCTCAAAGCACTTTACAGAGAAATTTCAATCGAATCAGTTAACTCAGATTGGGTTCAAAGTTTCTGTCTAAGCTGATCGCATTGATTTATGGTCTCTGCAGAATTTGCTCCTTCTAGATGAGCATATGGTGACATCTATATCTGGATTTGTGGTTCTTTGTGAAATTAGTTTTGAGCGGACATCAAGGACATATGATACCGTTTTTTTAAAACAACCCTTTTTATTCTGTTTTATTTAAAACTCTAAGCCTTTTAGATGTGACAGTCTCAAGGAGCAGTGCCTCCAACTGTGAGGGGGCTTGTAGGGTTAAAGGTGACGGGGGCTAGAGATCAGTGGGGTCATCTGTACACAGGCTGAACTGAAGGTTTGAAGAGCTGATGAGAAAATGTGTGGTTGGCCGACCAGGTACTGTGTGTGTATGTGTGCATGCGTACCATTGTCACAGCATGATGAGGAGACAGGCAGCAGACAGAAACAATCAGCTGTAGCTGTTTTCCCCAGCAGTCACATAAAGTTAATCCTATCTGGAATCTGAGCTTGTTAGGGGACGCACAAAGAGGAGATAAATAACTGTTGTCGATTTATACAGATCTAGATTAAATGCAAGCCTGAAATGTTTCCATAATGAATACAATTCTAATAAAAAGTGTTTAGAAATAATGTAATTTAATGAACTGAAGCAGAAAACATCCCAAAAACATCAGATTTACCAGCATAGAGATGGAACTGTGCAACTGTGTATTTTATGAGCTTCAAAACCATCTTTAAATAAAGTTAATTTTTTTTTTTTTTTTTTTACAGCACTAGGGGCTTGTTTTTTCAACAGTAGGCTGACAGGAAAGGCAGTATGAGAGAGGTGGAGAGACATGTGGCAAAGGACCACATGCCGGATTCAAACTCGGGTCGGCCGCATTGAGGACTAAGGCCTCCGTACATGGGTCATGCAGTCTAACCACTGCCCCATCTGCATGCCCTAAATAAAGTTAAGTTAAAAGGTTTAAGGCAAGACAATTTACCTTCTTGTGTTCAATAAAATCTCTGGAAAGTTTGTTTGTTTTTCTTTTCTTAAGTTTTTTTGCTCTATTATCCTATTTGATAATAGACAGACAATATAGGTAACGCATTCTCACCCTGCACCACAGGAAATTCTCTGGAAAAGGTTTAGTGGTAAGAAAAACTGTAGCAGAAGAAATGCACAAGCAAGAGGAACAATCAATACAGTAAGTTTTTTAATTGAACAAACTCTCTGGCCTTTTCTGTTGGTTTTTTTGTTGTTGTTTTTTTTTAATAATTTTTACCCAAAACATTTTCTGTGTTGCCTGGAAACACCTTAAATATTCATATTATTTTATTTAGCTGTTTCTGTAGATTTTTTCAGTGGGTTTAGAAAATGTTCCTCTTTTTTTCCTGCCAGGAGAATCCCATTGAACTGTACTGGTCAGATTCAAAGCACCTCAACAGTAGCCTCGTGTGACCATCCTGATCTCCAGCAAATCCATCTGGCGGAGTCAGGTTACCTCAACAGTGGGGCAAGTTAATTAGCAACTATCTTAGTTGACACCATTTAGGTGAGTTATCCAGCAACTTACAACCATAAGATGATGCTTTTGGTAAGGAAAAGTTAAACCTTTAATGAAACAAACCTTTGGGTAAACGATTTAATGTTAAAAGAATCATACAGGTCCAAAGCACAGTATCTGGCCCTTATCACCCACAACAACCTTCACCATCAACATTTCACTGAGCAGCTCAGCTCTGTTGAGGCAACACAACTGTCTGACTGTGAAGGCTGTAAAAAGCCGCTTCACACCAACTATGTGATCCTCCCTTGGGAGATGTTTCCTCAGTGTGTGCGTGTTGGTGTTATGTACCACATTCCTCAGATGAAGGGAGGCGTTAAGGGCAGCGGCCTCAGGGAGTTGGAGCAGGGGGTACTGATGGAGGATGTAGAGTAACGCGATTAATGGCTAAGAGGAAGAAGAGATGGAAATGATGGGAAGAGCAGGTGGAAGTCGCACCGGCTGGTCGATGATGCCTGCTGTTTCTGATCACTGAGCTGGGGAGGTGTGAGACACATATAACAATGCAACAGCAGCAAGACAATGTGGAACTGACATTCAACTCCTCTTTGTTCAAAAATAAAAAGTTGAATAGATACATGTTTTGGAGTTTATTTACCCAGGGATTTTATATGATACAGCCCCCCTTAAGGATTACGGAACTGTCAGAAGCAAATGATCTAATGCATTTTAGAAGGCTATTTAGTCCATGTAGAAAAAAACGAAAAAAGATAAGTCCTTAGATGTTTTTCTAACGGGATAGAAGAAGACTTTAAAGAAGACATTAGGCTCTTAAAAAAGCTCAAAATCTGAATTTGATGCTAGCAACTGCATGCTAAGATGCTCCATATGGAACAAGAGTCTTTATTTGACTTCATAGTCTCACCATTTTAAACATTTAAATATGCTTAACATCTTTTATGCAAACAGCATTAAGTTTTGATCAATTAATATTGATAAAAAGAAGAACAGAATGGTAGTACTATTTTCAAAAGTAACAAAAAATGGTTTATGTCACAAAGTTCTGTTTTAAACTTTATTGTTGCATTATGCCTTTAAGAGGGAGAGAATATTAGTGGGAATGTTACCGTATGTAATATTTATGGGTTTTAAATATTACAGACAAATTTGTCAGTATAGCATACCAATCAAATATAAGTAGGGTTTGATGGGGGATTTTAACATCCACGCTGACATTGAAGGTGATAGCTTATGTAGACATTATTGGCTGTGTTTAAAATGTGAAGAGTCCCACACATTCTCATATTCATACTTTTGACCTTGTGCTGTAATCCTTTAGGATTACTTTAACAGAGTTCTCCTCCCCCAAAAGAAGGTTTCACTTTAGCAGATCATTATCAGATAGTGCAGTAATACATTTCAAAGAATCTGTTTCACTTTCTCTCTCCTCTGTGTTGCTGAGCAGTGCTGCAGAGGGCAAAAGTTAAGTTTATTCCCCTTTACAGGTTGGTGATTTTGTTGATAGTGTTGCTAATTCTCATACTGCCTTAGACAAAGCAGCCCCTTTGAAAAAGACAAACTTTAAAAATAGAAAGCTGGCTCCCTGGTATAATGCAGAGCGTATTCTGAAGCAAAATAATAGGAAACTGGAGAGAAAATATTGCTCCACAGGCCTACAGGAATCCTACCTATTCTGGAAAAATAGTTTACTGCTAATAATCTTGGATATCTTTTTAATACAGCTGCCGAACTCACCCAGAGCCATAGCTCTGTTAAACCATACATCCCACCTGCTCTTAGCAGTAATGATTTTATGGGAGTCATTATAATTATGATTTATCTTATTAAAAATAAGATCATTAGCACTCCTCTAACTATTATTGGTTTATCTCTGTAAGGTGAGGTGGCATCTGAGGTAGCCATAGAATCTGAACCAGGTTTAGACTGCGTTGATCCAGTTGAACTTTCAGAGTTAGCAAAATTATTGTCTTCATCTAAGCCTTCAGCTTGTATGTTAGATCCATTTCCAACCAGGTTATTTAATTAAGGAAATATTCCCTTTGATCTTGTCCTTTAAGATGTGATCAATCTATCTCTGTTACAGGGATATGTACCAAAGGCTTTTAAGGTTGCTGTAAATACACCTCTCTTGACCCAGATGACTTGGTCAGTTATAGAACTATATCAAATCTTGATTTCTTATCTAAAATTCTTGAGAAAATATTTGCGAAACAAGTGTGCGACCACTTACAGCATAATTAACTTTTTGAAGAGTTTCAGTCTGGCTTTAGAGCTCATCATAGCACTGAAACAGCTCTGGTGAAAGTCACTAATGATATTAGATAATAGACTTGTATCTGTACTTGTCCTGTTAGATCTTAGTGCTGCATTTAATAGAGTTGATCATAATACTCTTTTAGAAAGACTTTAATATTTTGTTGGAATTAAATGAATAGCACTAGACTGGTTTGAATCTTATCTGATTGATTTCAGTTTGTTCACGTTAATGACAAATCTTCATCATGCTCAAGGGGTACCTGTGGAGTACCACAGGGATCAGTGCTAGGACCGATTGGTAGAATTATTAGACAGCATGGGATTAATTTTCACTGTTATGCTGATGATACCCAGCTATATCTGTCTATAATTAAAGATGAAGCTAACCCATTACATAGATTACAGGCACGGCTTGAAGAGATAAAAACCTGGATGACTCTTAACTTTCTGCTCCTGAATGCAGACAAAACAGAGGTTATACTGTAGTCTTTGAAAAAGAAGCTGATTAGTCAGTCACTTCATTTTGATGCGATAAAACTGATCTCAAATAATAAAGTAAAAAATCTTGGTGTTTTTTATCAAAGAGGTTTCTAGAATGTCCTTCTTTCTTCTGTGGAATATTGCAAAAAATAGAAATATCCTGTCCAGGGGTGATGCTGAGAAACTAGTTTATGCATTTGTTACTTCAAGGCTGGACTATTGTAATTCTTTACTATCAGGAAGTCCACAAACTGTAGTTAAAAGCCTTCAGCTGATCCAAGATGCTGTAGCCAGAGTTCTGATGAAAATTAAAAAGAGAAAACATATCTCTCCTATCCTGCCTTCTCTTCATGGGCTTCCTGTTGTTCCTAACACAACACTTTGCTCTCGATCTGCAGGTTTACTTGTGGTTCCTAGAATTTTTAAAAGTAGATTGGGGGGAAGATCTTTTAGTTATCAGGCTCCTCTCCTGTGGAACCAACTACCAGTTTTAGTCTGTGAGGCAGACACCCTGTCTACTTTTAAGGGTAGGCTTAAAAATTTTCGTTTTGATAAAGCTTATATTTAGAGGGGTTCAGGTTATCCTGAGCTATCTCTATAGTTATGCTTCTATAGGCTTACAGTAGACTTCTGGAGGACGTAGAGACCCATTTTTCATCATTCTGCTTCATTCTATCTCTACTCTCCCACTCTGCACAATTAGTTCAATCTCTAACATTATGCTGTCTCTGCTTTTTCTCATAGTAGCTTTGCCTCGTCTGTTCCTGTTTGACTGTGACTCCATCCTGGAGAGAAATATCAGCTGTGCTGCTGCCATCAACACCTTTGTTTATAGATGTTTGAGATCGGCCTGTGTCTCAGTGTAGTCCTGTTTCACTGACTGTGACTGGCTGGATGTGCTCTCTTCATCCCCTGGCATTGGAGCTGACTCAGAGCTCGCCTGCCTGGCAGTGTGTTTCCTGAACGGGGCTGCCTGCTTCTTTCTGTATGTCTGCTTCTGTCTCTTTGAACCCCAGTTGGCCTCAGCAGATGGCCACTCACACCGAGCCTGGTTCTGCTGGCATTTTTTTTCCCCTGTTATAAGGGAGTTTTTCCCCTCCCCACTGTTGCTACAAGCATGCTTAGCGTGAGGGATTGCTTTCAAGTCATGAGTCGATGCAATCAGCTGCTTTTCCTTAGATGGAAAACTTTGAATCAATTTTACTGTATGATCTGGTTGAATTTTAATGTGCCTTGAGATGACTTGTTGTGAATTGGCGCTATATAAATAAACTGAATTGAATTGATTGCTCTAATGCTAATAAAGATTTTTAATAACCATAAAAATACTTAAAATGCTACTCCAGGTAAGGTAAGAATGTTTTAATGCATCTATTCACTGTCATGATGGGTTTCAGAAAAGCCCAGTATGCAGAACACCACGGAGACTGATGAAAAGTTTAACAATGTTTATTGAGTACAAGCACATGAAATAAACACTGGAACTGGTTCAGGCCTGGGGGAAGGTTCACTGGAGTCTGAGAATGACAGTTCAGTTAGCTTGGGAGCAGAAGAGTTTGAGAGTTT